>NW_027636142.1:0-102266 GCF_903797595.1 Erithacus rubecula
CCACTGGGACCCCATGCACCCCTTTTCCTGCTCTCCCAGTTCCCCTTTCATTGCTCCGTGACCCCTCGAACCCCCCCAAATCTCTGTGTCCCCCCAGTTCTCCACTCCCTGCACTACCTGGATGTGGCAGTGTCAGAGCCCAGCCCGGGGATCCCCCAGTTCATGGCCATTGGGTACCTGGATGGGATCCCTTCACACACGCTGCGACAGCGAGCGGGGCCGGATGGAGCCGCTGACACAGTGGATAAGGACGGAGCAGAGCCAATATTGGGATGGGAACACCCAGATCTATGTGGGGAAAAGCACGTGGCTGCCAGGAACCTGGAGATACTGCGGGACTGGTACAACCAGAGCAGGGGCGAGTGGGGGGAATCTGTGGGGCTGGGATGTGGATGTGGGGGATGGGATCCGTGGGGTTGGGATGGGATCTGTGGGGCTGAGATGGGATCCATGGAGATGAGCTGAGATCTGTGGGGCTGGAGTGGGGATCTATAGTGCTTGAATGGGATTTATCGGGCTTGGATGTGGATTGACAGAGTGCCAAGAGGCCGAGATGGTGATCCATTAGGCTGGTATGGGATATCTTGTGCTGCATGGGTTGGGATGGGATCCATGGGTCTGGGATGGGGATCTGTGGGTCTGGGATGAGATCCATGGTGTTGGGATGGGGATCTGTGGGGCTGGGATGAGGCTCTCTGGGTCTTCATCAGACCCTGGTGCTCCATAGGGCTGGGATGGGGCTGTGTGGGGCTGGGACACAATTCCATGAGTCTCTGTGGGTACAATTCCCTCAGGTTTTCACACAAGGTTGCGAGTTTATGGCTGTGACCTCCTGTCTGACGGGAGCATCCATGGATCCCGCCGGGATGGCTACGACGGGCAGGATTTCATCTCCTTTGACCTGGAATCCAGGAGATTGGTGGTGGCCGACAGCGCTGCTGAGGTCACCAGGAGGTACTGGGAAGGTGAAACGAACGAGGCTGAGAGGGTGACGAATTACCTGGAGCACATCTGCCCAGAGTGGCTCCAGAGATACGTCGGATATGGGCAAAAGGAGCTGGACCGCAAAGGTGGGAGCAGAATTCCTGTGGGAATGTGAGATTTGGGAATGGAGGACTTGGGAACCCTATATTTCCTGTGGAAATTCCGTGGGCAGATCTCACCCCTGTTCCATTCCCATTGAATTCCATGGGCACATTAAAAACCCCATCCCATTCCAGTGGGAATTCCATGGGCAGATCTCACCCCCATCCCATTCTTGTGAGAATTCCATGTGCAGATCTCAGCTCCATCCCATTCCCAGGGAATTCCATGGGCAATTCTCACCCCCATCCCATTCCCATGGAATTCCATGGACGTCTCTCACTGTTATCCCATTCCAGAGCCCCCTGATGTCCATGTGTCCGGAAAAGAGGAACACGGGATGCTGATCTTGTCCTGCCACGCGTACGGATTCTACCCCAAGGTCATCGCGGTCAACTGGATGAAGGGGGATGAAATCCGGGATCAGGAGACGGAGTGGGGCGGGGTCGTTCCCAACAGCGACGGCACCTTCCACACCTGGGCCAGGATCGAGGCGCGGCCGGAGGAGCGGGAGCAGTACCGGTGCCGGGTGGAGCATCCCGGAATGTCGGAGCCCGGGATCTTCGCTTGGGGTGAGGCTGGGAATGTGGAATGTGGCAACTGGGGAGTTGGAATTCCCAGATGGGGATTCCCCTCCTCCTCACCATCCCCATTCCCAGAGCCGACATCTGGTGGGAATCTCACCGTGGTGGTCGCTGTGTCCATTGTTGCCATCATCATCCTCATTGTCCTCATTGGATTCGTCATCTGGAAGCTCCAATCTGGTAACACACGGGATGGGGGTCAGGAAGGGGCACAGATCCACCCAGCACCTTCTGGGAATCCTGTGCCACTGACGCTGATCCCACTGTTTTTCCACAGGGAGGGTGGACCGGAATGGATACAACATGGCAGCCAGTGAGTACCAGTGGCGGATCCAGCTCTGGATCCCCTCCATGTGGATCCCAGGATGGATCCTGGCGTTAATCCCAGTGTGTGATCCGTGCTGGAATCTCATGGATCTTCTCTTTCTGCAGGGAATGATGTGGGAACCACAGCTTGACTGCAGGTACGGAGTGGGGTCAGGGTGGGATTCCAGAGGGGGATTGGGACAGGATGGACAGATTGGAATCAGGGAGGGATTCTGGATCAGAGGAGGGGTCCAGAGCAGGATGAGATTGAATTCTGGAGTGGGATCGGGGCTGAATTCTGGAGCAGGATCAGTTGGGATGATGGATGGATGGATGGATGATGGATGGATGGATGGATGATGGAAGAGTGGACAGGGCAGGATTGGTGTGGGATGGATGAGACAGGATCAGGTTGGGATTCCAGAGTGGGTTTGGGTGGGATGGATGGATGGAGCAGGAGTGGGCAGGATCCGGTTGGATCTGAAGCAGCTCCTGCTCTCCATGGACTCCAGCCAGGCCCATCCTGTGGGATGGGGACAGGGACAGGGTGACACTGTGACCCTCTCTCATCTCAGCAGGAATCACTCCCTGAGCAATCCACAGAGCTTGATCCAGCCCCTTCCTGTTCCCAGGAAACTGAGGCTTTCCAGCAGAGCTCCTCTCCATGTTTTTACCCACCCACAGCTCCTGCTAATGGATCAATTTCCCATTTTGGCTTCTTTAAAGCCAAGAACCACAAACATTCCCAATGCTTTAGTTCTGGTGTGAAATTATCCTGCTTTGGGCAATAAATCCTGCTTGGGGCAATAAATCCTGCTTGAGGCAATAAATCCAGGTTCCCTCCTCCAGTGTCTGTCAGTTCCTCTCTGGGAGCCAGGAATGAGAATAGGGATGCCAAGAACAGGATGAGGACACCAGGATTGGGATGAGGACACCAAGATTGGGATGGGGACACCAGGACTGGGATGGGGACATCAGGACTGGGATGGGGACACCAGGATTGGGATGGAACACCAGGACTGCATGGGGACTTGCCAGCCATACTTGGCTCCATCCCCCAGGATTCATTTCCCGCTCTGTGTCCCATGTCCGAGGTGTCCCCAGAAGGGTTTGGCTGTGTCAGGCTCCTGGAGGGGCAGTAGGATGGGGGGAGGGATCAGGCCAGGCCTCATTGTCCCCAATGGTCCTTGAGTGTCCCAAAATTGGGGTTTGGGATCTCAGAGAGGTTTCTGCTCATGACCATGGCCATGAGATGAGAGTGGCCATGAGTGACACAGCCCTGAGATGACCATGGGATGACCATGACACAACCACAGCCCCATGAGATGGTTTGGACCAAGAAATGACCATGGGTTGGCCATGGCACAGCCATGGGCTTGAGGTGGCCCTGATGTGGTCATCTCATTGTCCTGATCATCTTATGGTCATCTCATGGTAATTTCCTGATCACCATCACCTATTGAGTCCCCTGGGGTTTACACCATCTCCCCCCGAGAGAATGGATTGCTGCTGGCAATCAGGACAGGAGCTGATGATCATGTGGGACTGATCATTAGTTAGATTAAAAGATCTTATGAGGGATGGGGCTTTTTGGTGAAAGAAAGAGAGACTAATAGGGGCTTGTTCAAAAAAATTTGGAAGGGTGGTTTGAATGGGCGTGGTGAGGTGATCAGCATGGGCATTACCTTCAGCCCTGAATTCACTTCCAGGTAGGTTGGTACGTGAACCAACATGGGTGACAAAATAAGGTTGTTTTCTTAAAAAAGAAAATTTTGAGCAAATTTTATATTATATATATATATATTTTATATATTATATATATTATATATATATTATATATTATATATTATATATTATATATTATAATATTATATATTATATATTATATGTATATATAGGTTTTCATTAGTGATAAATTTGAGGAGGGAACCTTCTGCTCATTCCCCAATGCCGTATCATAAAATGAATCTGTAACTAAATTGAAAGGAATTAAAAACCTGGAGAAAACACGGACAATCACTGCAAGTTCTACAATCTGTGTTGATCCTTCTACAAGTTCAATGTCTGATTCCCAGTTATCATTGTTAGGGTCTTTCCAGGTGATAACTGATTTATGCAATTTGCCAGAGCCATCTGTAAAAATATTAAGATCATTAAGAGGGGTGTGACTATCTAGGGGTTTTTGGGTAAAATTCAAAGGAAGGTGTAGTAATTTATGTTTTGGGAAATGAACTGAGATTTGTCCCATAAAAGCTGCTAAAGCAATTTGAGAAACCTCAGATTGCTGAAGTAAAAATTCTAAATACAGGGGAGTAATGAGTATAAACATAACAGAGAAATAATTTCTGGAAAAGGTTAAAACTCGGGATTGGGATTTCGTGATCAGCTGAGAAAGGATTTCAGGGCAAGTAGTGATTGTTTTGGGCATCTGATAAGATAGGAAGATCCATTGTAAAATTAACAAAAGGACAGACAAATCCTTTTTCCATTGAAAAATTGAACCACAAAAATGTGGGCATTCTCCTAAAACAGAAAATCAAAAATGTGACTCTGGGTGGTATCAGTGGGCTTGGTGAGTGTGCAGTGCTGTAGCCACTTTATCCAACCCGGTTCTGGCATCTGGTGTGAAGTCTCTGGGAGAGTTCAGGTCCGTGTCCCCCCCTTAATAAATCAAATAAAGGAGCCAAATCCTGGTTTGTGATTCCAGGGAGGGTCCTAACCCCGTTAATTGAGTTTCTGCAGAGGGTGTAAGGTGGTGAGTTCCTCCTGCAGGTGGCTGATCTGTGGTGTGACAGTGAGCCTGTACCCTGGGTACCTGCAAGGGGAGGATCACTGCACTTCATCTTTGGCTACTTGTAGACCAGACTTATGATCTCCTCTAAAATGTTGGTGGTGACAAGTTCCAGGGTGGTCTCCTTTTCTGAGGCAATCAGGATGTCATCCATTGTGGATGATTGAGATACCCCTTCAGGGCCCCCTTGGAAACTTACCCCTTAGATAAGAAATCCTTCCTTAGAGAAATGTTCACCCCCTGTAGACTCCCGTGTTATCTTTTAGTGTTCTAACTGGTCTTTTTTACTTCTAAGTAATTGGTCACTCTCACCTAAAACTTTAAAGTAGTTGGATATTTTTTCAGTGTCTAACTTTATTGGTCCACTTCTGAAGCCACCCCAGCCCTATAAAACCCCTTTGATATTCTACGTACCTGGATTTGCTGCTGGGTCCCTTTGTAGAAATCAAGTTGCCTGCAGAATTCCTGTGCAGCATTCCCAAATCTCTTTCTCTCTGGCTGAGGAAGTGCTGCAATCAAAATGAAATCACAGAAGAGCTGATAGCCTAAGCCTAGGCCTTGCTTGCATTTAATCACTTTGTAGCTGATGTCTGCCTTAGGCAGCCAGGAAGATCTCTTTTATTTGGAACATTTTATCCGGGCTTGCTGTAGCTGCCACAGGCCATCCATGTATTGCAGTATCATTACCTGGGGGAAATTTCTCTTGGGTGAAAGGATCCTTGCCATGTACCATTGGCACATTGCTGGGGAGTCCCACATCCCTTGTGGCAGGACGGTCCTATGGTGCCTTTTCAGCAGTGACTGTTGGTGGATGGAAGGAATGGAAAAGGAGAATCTTGACACAAACTCTGGATATAAAGGGATCCTGAAAAAGCAATCCTTCAGATCAATAATCATTAAAAACCAGCCCCTGGGGATTGTGTAAGGAGAGGGGCAATCCTGTCTGCAACAGTCCATCTCCTCAATCATTTCATTTATTCTTCTCAGGTCTTGAAGCAGCGTCCACTTCTCACTATGTGGCTTTCTGATAAAGAAAAGGGGATTTTCCAGGGACTATTTGTAGGGACAACATGCCCCTTTTTCCAGTTGTTCACAAGCTAGAGACTCGAGTGTGGACAGCTTTTTGATGGGAAGGGGCCAATGATCAATCCAGATGGGTTTGCCTGAGGTCCAAGTGAGTTTTACAGCACCGTGCTCATCAGTAGTCTTTGCTAAAAATTTGTTTCGAGTCTCAGTCCATGGTGGGACAGGAGATCTCTACCTCAAACATGCACTTTTTTATAATAAATGGCTTGGTAGTGGCCACATGGCCCTCCAGTCCTTTAAATGAAACAGGATGTAAACTCCTCATTGTGTTGCTGTGCCCCCCAATTCCCACAAGTGTGTCTAGTGAAGGAACAAGAGTCCACTCAGTTGGCCAATACTTGTGTGAGATAATGGTCACGTCTGCTCCTGTATTGACGAGGCCTGTCCAGGTGACAGTTTTTCCCCGGGCAGGTAACACCACAGGTGATTTCAATCTTATCCAGGCCAGTCCACTGGGACCATGCAATGTAATTTTCATCAGCATCATCATTGTGAACTGCAGGCAACAGGAAAACCCGAGTGAAAACTGTTCCTTGGAGGATGAAACAAAGAGGGTTAGGGCACCGTGCTATCCCTGTAATCACCTGATTAAAAGTAACTGTTAAAACAGTGGGCAACACATAGAAATCTTCAATACTATGTCTGCCTAGTCCAATATTGAGAAAACCTCAGTTCTGGCCCTAGCTGGCCTGTAGAGATAACATGATGGATAAAATCAGTTATCATTACTGGCCGGGCAGGTGACAGCTCCAGTCAGGAGCTGCACGGTACTGAGGCAGGCAGGTCCCTGAGGAGGTGTTGCAAAAAGAGATTTGGTGGGTTCCAATGTCTGTTTTGCCAGTGTTCAGCCATGGGGGTTCTTGTGTCTCCACGTGCCACTGTCCTGTGCTCTGCTTGGAGTTTCCTCACTGGCTGCAGCAATGTACCTGGACTTGATGACAAGAGTTTGTATCTGGCCTGGTTTATTCCAGTCACAAAGTTTTTGAGAGTTCTCTTTTTGGGTTTGCAATAGTTCCTTCCCAGTGTTCATTTTGGCCAAAATTAAAGCATTGTCCTGGCTTTTGGTTCTGCTGTCTTTGAGGACGCTTTTGAGATTCAATCAAGGCATTGGCTAATACTTTTCCTTGGAGGGAGGCAACATACTCTGGAGTATCCAGCTTATTACAAGCCCAGAACATCTGGGGGATGGTGGTCTCAGGGTCAGGGGGCAAAGCCTTTAAGCCCTTCTTATATTTGGGGTTAGCATTGACCACTGCTAGCTGTTTCAGCTTCCCAAACCTGGTCCTCAGCCACTTGTTTATCAATAGTGAGTTTAACCCTATCCAGAAAAGTCATATAAGGCTCTGTAGGGTCTTGCCTTATAACAGCAAAGTTCAATTGCAGCTTACTGGCCTTAGGTACTTGTAAAAAGGCCTTTTTAGCCACTTCCATCATGTCATTTAACACTGGTCTTTGCAAATCTCAGGCCTGCTCGTCTGGGTCAGTTCCCTCCCCTGCCAATTGGGCAAGTGTAATGCCAGCCCATGCTCCAGAAAGCAATTTATTTAACTGTCTCTTCCACCCCAACTTCCATAGCAAAAAGCTCAGTAGGGGATAGCAGCAATGCCATTAAGTATTTTATGTCATGGTGTCACGATCCGCCCAACCTGATTGGGAGTCGTGACGGGTTCTTTTATGGATCTCAGAGCGCAAAAGACACAGCAGGGGACAAAACCAGTTTACTTTTACAGAAATGCACTTTATTTAGTGCCAACCAAAATGCGATAGTGGGACAGAGAGAGAGAGAGAGAAAAGGGGTTGGGATTATAGCTACCAAGACAGGCAGACGAATCCTCATGGAGCCAGCCAACAGATGTCTGTTGCCATCTGGGGAGATCTCGGGGGTCTCCTCTGAGAAAGTCACTTTTATAGTCCTTTCCCAAAGCGAGTGGCTTCTGGCCAAAAGGTGGGAAGATTTATGTGGAGCTCGTTTCCCTGAGGAACAGGTGGAAACAGGACGTTTCAAGGCACACCAAACCATCTTTGTTGTTATGATCACACGCAGGGCAGCCCATACTGACCAGTCCATTGTTCTTCCATCTGTGGGAGCTTTGTTGAGTCAGCGCCCCGTGACTAGTTGTCATGAGACACCAGTCCTGGTAGGCATCACCTGCGGAACAGTCACTTGGTGTTCCTCCCATCCCTGGCCAGAGCAGGCCTCAGGCGAGGGTCGTTGGGCAGAAACAGACGAGAGGCTCACACGGACTCTCACATCACCCTGTGACCAACGAGCGTTACTGAGAAACTCCATCAGCATGATGTTGTGACCTTGTAGCATCTTCAGGACCCGTCATTGGTAGCACATCCCGAGAACAGGAAAAACTAAAAACCAGGGATAAGAAGGAAAAGGGAAAGGGAAAAGGAAAAGGAAAGAAAATAAACAGAAAAATAATAAAGGAAAATAATCGCAACAAAATTGATTAAAATAATTTTTCAAACAAATCACAATGCTACTAGCTAAAATAACTTTCAAACAATCAAAATTAATAAATGAAATAACATTCAAAAATTAAAATTCAAACAATTAGAATTAAAACAAATCAATGAAATAACATTCAAACAATTAAAATTCAAACAAAATTAAAACAAAATCAATGAAATAACTTCCAAACAATTACAATTCTAACAATTAGAATTAAAACTCTAACAACTAGAATTAAAACAAATCATTGAAATAACATTCAAATAATAAAAAAAAATCTAACAATTAGAATTAAAACAAATAAATGAAATAACATTCAAACAATTAAAATAAAAACAATTAAAATTAAAACAAATCAGCATCCATTATAATATGTTTTTATGATTAAAACAATTATTTTCCAAAACCATTTTCAATGAAAAGCTTAACATTACTAAAACTAATCATACCAATCATAACAAGCAACAAAGAATTCCAATCAGTTTGCTGTTAAAGGCCTGACTTTTACTGCTTGTGTAATTTGTCTGGTGTCAATAACTTTAGCGGTATCTTTAGCAGGTAGAGTAGTGATCAAATTATGTGCTTCCATTGTTGATGCCAATTGTGTCAGCCGTTTTACCATTCTCCAATTCAGGATGTATAGAATGACTGACAAAACAAAACCGATCCAAACATAAATCAAAAGCACAACAATGGGATGACACAATTTGTTTAGGATGCCAGTAGCAGTAGGTGACCACCCAAAAAGAGTATCCCACCACCTGAGTTCAGTATCCCCTTTTACACTTTCTAAAACCCGATGTATTTCTCTCACATCGTGATGAACTGTCACCAGGGTCTTCTGTCCATTTTTCTTGATTTTCCCCAAGATCCCAATTAAGTTCTGGTGAAGCAACAATTGTTTAATCAAAGTGAGGTTCATCCCAATGGGAGCAGGCACTAACTGATGAATCAGTGTAAAATTGCATTGCAAAAGGTGATAAGACATAACCGGAGCAGTATAGGAAAAGTCACAGCCCATGATCGTGGTAAAATTACAAACACAAAAATTTAAATGATTTTTTTAGATCCACTGTTACATTTTCTACAAACACTAAGTTGCAAGCAGTTCTTATACACACACATCCATTTCCTATGTACACCAGCACTGTTGTAGGAGTCTCATCAAGGTGTATTTCAAAATGACAGATATTTTGCTGTGTCTAAACAGATGTCTTGGGCCACAATGGCATTGCTTTCACAAATGAAACCCTGTTGCTCCCGAACAACACAAGATTCCAAATTAACAGTTTGCTATTTTTTACTAATCTGACGGGCCCATTCTCTGTGCTCGAAAGGATAGAGAATAGTTCCATCGTGATTCAATCCTAATGCAATGATGGGGTATATCAAATGCACTGAAGTGTTGTGTATTGTTGACAAAAAGGCTGTGGCTGTGTTTGTGCTGGGGTTGTAGGTAAAGTTTACCAAATTCCACCAGGACTGAAACTTCCTTTCAAAATCATTAGCACTGTCCCAAATTATTGTCCGGATTTCAGTAGGGAAGATGCCTTCTTCCCCTTCCCTTATAATTGAGGTAACAACTGTTTGCATCCAAAGCTGTGCCTGGATACAGCTGAGGGCTAAGGAGATGTTGGTTTGAGCAGTACCAAGAGCATCAATTCTCAATTTGTGATCATTTACATTTGCCTTTTCCCAATTTGGTAAAATGTTTGATAATAACCAGTGTTGAGAATTGGTTAGAAATCCATGGACACAACTGTGGATATGGCTCGGCTGAGGCCTTGTTGCAGGAGAGCAGCTCCTGCTAAGTAGTAGCTAGGCCTTGCTCTTAAGCAGATTTTGCTGAGCAGCAGTGTTTGCTTTTTAGAGACTTTTGCAAAAGCAATGTAGCTAGCATAATTTGCAGAGTTAGTCGATAAGTAATACATATGCCCATTGTTCAGTCAAGGCCTTAACTTCCAGGGAAGCACGTAGCAAGCGAGGTATAACCCTGGGACGGATACTATATAGCAATAAGTGTAAGAATAAGGGAAGTAGCAGCCAAGACTAGCAGCGAGGTAGCACGTATAATTTTTGGCTAGAAATTCAGTAGGCGTGATTATCTCACACTAGTAATAACCAATAATAAGAGAAGGCATACATAGTAAAAACCACTGAGATTGTACTAATATGAAAAATGCTGATTTATGCTATTTTGGGCTATAAAACTGTCTGATGCTCTCAATAAAGCAGGATTATGCTTTATCAATCACATTGATTGTCTGGCTGATCCCCTCGCTATTCCTCCACAAGTGGCTCCACACCCACGCAAACCACTGTTGCATCCCCAGGGCTGTTAAAGAGGACTGCAGAGGTTGTTTCAATTTGGTCAGGTCTCTGGTGGTGGCAACCAATTTGTTCATTAATACCTCTGAATCAATGCTATTTAAATTCCCAATCCTGTTCCCACAACACCGGTTATGTCTCTTATTTGTTTCTTGAAAGGATCCTCCTGGTTTTGCAACCAGGTCGTTTGTCCACCCCAAGAAAAGGTGAACAAGCTGGCTGAATTACTGAAACATTGTTTTGCATTGGCAATTTGACTTGTTTAAAAGACCATACCGAATTAAACAATATTTGCTGTTGTCCACTTTTCGAATTACCCAAGGTCCAATTCCAAAAATTTTCAGGCTCAGTATAACCGGTGGTTGGGTAGTAGGTGTTACAACATTGACATCAAGTTCTCCTTTATATTTTGTATTTTTTTCCCACACATAAGTTTTTTGGAAAAATTATACAACAGTTCAATTTTGATTTTGAATCTTCACAAAATAAAACACAGCTGTAAAGTCCTGTGCTGTAACTGTATACAGGTTTGATGAGGGATTCAGCAATTAATCTTCACGTTCCATGGTATTATTCTGTGAAAAGTAAACACAACAGAATCTGCCACAAAGAGGCAGGAGGTTAAAATGATGGAACTATGCAGACAGAAATTCTGTTAACTTCCTAATCATTTTGCTGCCAAGAAGGAAGCCACTCTGTACCTCCTTTAAACACAAAATGAGAGTCAGTGTAGTTACAAGCAAAGGAGGCACTCTGAACTTCAAGCTGGAAAATACCCCAAATAACCATCAGCACCCCAACTCTAGACCCACCCAATCCCACAGCAATAATTTGTTCAGCAGAAGCATCAGTGAATGAAGAATTAGTGAACAAAGATTGTTTGGGGGAGAAAGCAGAGGCTACTTTAATTATTTAGGCAGGTTTGTCATCGCTGTTGCTCAAGTTCTCAGTTTCTATTATTTTTTACAGTTCCTTCTGTTACTGAGGATTTCTGGGCCACCCCGTGAGCAGGGGCAGTCCCAGTAGTGGCTGTCTTCCAAAACTTCACTTCCTGAGAAGCTTCTTGAATTTTCCCTGAAGGAATCTTCAAACCAAGGCTTTCTAGGTGGGAAATTGTTTTCTGTTGCACATCCCTCACTTCTTCTTTTTCTTCTCCTCCTATCAATACATCATCTATGTATTGGTACACAGCTACAGTGTCAGGCTTGGGGTTTTGGATTGGCCATACAGGGGAGTTTTGCAAGTCCTGTATAACCGGTTTGATCTCTACTTTGGCACCAGAGAGAAAAGGGTATTGTTTTACATTTACAGATAATTGCATAGGTAATTTATGGCCAGCAGTGAATTTTATTTCATGTATAATTTGCAAGCAGGCAGCTTTGGGAATGTTTTCTAAGAGTTGGTCTGGGGTGCCAGTTATGGCTAGAGGATCACCTCTTTTTAGGGGGCTAAGTCTCCCAGCCCAGTAGGCTGCACGCTGTGTCAGAGACCATGGAACACGAGAGTTTCGAGTTGTTAAGAAAACTCCAGGCCCCCAGTACCCACTGGCTTCTTGTTCACTTCATTTAATTTGATGCCCTCCAGTGAGTGAAAGTCTAAAAACATACTCAGTCTCAGATTCTTGGGGGGGACTTGAGTATTCTTTCTTTAATTTGGCCAATTCTGTAGCAGTGTATGGTATTTCATTGGAGGTTATGTGGGGGTCAAAATCCTCGTCATTCAGGTATCTATATTCTGTTTTAACCAGAGGTCTCATTTTAGAGCAGCAATTTTCCCCACAATTTTGTATATGTACTAGTTCTCTCTGTGGGTATATCTGCTTTATGTGATATGTTTCCTTTTCTTCTGTTTCATTAGGTGTATCTGCATGTTGTGAGATATGTAATAGTTGTAGCAAATAGCTGTGATTTCTTTCCTGCTCTATTTGGTTTTGCAGAGTTTCTACCTGATTCCTTTCCTGCTCTAGTAGGTTTCGCAGAGTTTTTACGTGATTTCTTTCCTCCTGTTATAGTTTTTGCAAAGCTTGTGATGTGATCTGCCCTACCCGAGCGGGAGTCATGATGGGATCTTTTAGGGATCTCAGAGCGCAAAAGACACAGCAGAGGAAAAAAACAGTTTACTTCTACAGAAATGCACTTTATTTGGTGCCAACCAAAATGTGATAGTGGGACAGAGGGAGAGAGAGAGAGAGAGAGAGAGAGAGAGAGAGAAAGGGGGGTCGGGATTATAGCTACCAAGACAGGCAGACGAATCCTTGTGGAGCCAGCCAATAGATGTCTGTTGCCATCTGGGGAGATCTCAGGGGTCTCCTCTGAGAAAATCACATTTATAGTCCTTTCTCAAAGTGAGTGGCTTCTGGCCAAAAGGTGGAAGATTTATGGACTATTGTATGTGGAGATGGTTACCCTGAGGAACAGGTGGAAACAGGACGTTTCAAGGCACACCAAACCATCTTTGTTGTTATGAACAGATGCAGGGCAGCCCATACTGGACCAGTCCATTGCTCTTCCATCTGTGGGAGCTTTGTTGAGTCAGCGCCCCGTGACTAGTTGTCATGAGAAACCAGTCCTGGTAAGCATCACCTGTGGAACAGTCACTTGGCGTTCCTCCCATCCCTGGCCAGCGCAGGCCTCAGGCGAGGGTCGTTGGGCAGAAACAGACGAGAGGCTCACACGGACTCTCACAGGGTGGAAAGTAAAATCCGCTGTCCCAAATGAATTCCTGATGTCAGTCTGCATCCCAATGGGTTTTTGGCATTCTGAGTCCAGGTGCCCACAGAGAGCCAGGAAGATGTGGAGACCACCAGCCAGGTGAGTTCCCAACATGGATCACCAGGACCATGGATCACCAAGGCTCTGCCCAACGAGGGTCACTGGGGAGCATCCAACAGGGTCCAACAGAGGGGATGGAGCTGGAGCAGTGCAGGAACCTCTTCACACACGCAAGGCACTTACAGAGCTTCCCTTGCCAGTGCCCCCATTGGTACTGAGTCATGGCAGAGTTCTGGGAGAAGCTCTTCCCACACTGGGGACACTGTTAGGGCCTCTCCCTGGTGTGGATCCACTGGTGGGTGATGAGGGTGGAGTTTTTCTTAAAGCCCTTCCTGCACTAGGGGAAGCGGAAGGGCCTCTCCTCTCCTCTACATGAATCTGCTGATGCTTTAGCAGACTGCATCTCCTCTGAAACCTCTTGCCACACTCAGGACACTCGTAGGGCTTCTCCCTGGTGCGGATACTCTGGTGGACACTCAGGTGGGATCTGTGCCTGAAGCTCTTCCCACATTCCCCACAGTTGTAGGGCTGTTCCCCGGTGTGCACTGTCAGGTGTTGCCTAAGTTCAGAGGTGTCATGGCAGCCCTTCCCACATTCCCCACACTTGTAGGGCCGTTCCCCAGTGTGGATCCTCTGGTGGCGGATCAAACTGGACCTCATGCTGAAGCTCTCCCCACATTCCCCACACTCGTAGGGCCGTTCCCCGGTGTGCACTGTCAGGTGTTCGATTAGTTCAGAAGTGTCTCGGAAGCCTTTCCCACATTCCCCACACACATAGGGTCGTTCCCCAGTGTGGATCCTCTGGTGGCGGATCAGGCTGGAGCTCTGGCTGAATCCCTTCCCACATTCCCCACACATGTAGGGCCGTTCCCCGGTGTGCACCGTCTGGTGGCGGATCAAACAGGACCTCATGGTGAAGCCCTTCCCACATTCCCCACACTCATAGGGCTTCTGTCCAGTGTGCATCCTCTGGTGGCAGATTAAACCATAGCTCTTGTGGAATCCCTTCCCACATTCCCCACACACATAGGGCTGTTCCCCAGTGTGGATCCTCTGGTGGCGGATCAGGCTGGAGCTCTGGCTGAATCCCTTCCCACATTCCCCACACTTGTAGGGCGGTTCCCCGGTGTGCACCGTCTGGTGGCGGATCAAACAGGACCTCATGGTGAAGCCCTTCCCACATTCCCCACACTCATAGGGCTTCTGTCCAGTGTGCATCCTCTGGTGGCAGATTAAACCATAGCTCTTGTGGAATCCCTTCCCACATTCCCCACACACATAGGGCTGTTCCCCAGTGTGGATCCTCTGGTGGTGGGTGAGGTCGCTGCGCATCCTGAAACTCATGCCACATTCCCCACACTCGTAGGGCCGTTCCCCAGTGTGGATCCTCTGGTGGCGGATCAAACCGGACCTCACACTGAAGCTCTTCCCACATTCCTCACACTCGTAGGGCTGTTGCCCATTGTGGGTCCTCTGGTGGCAGATCAGGCTGGAGCTGCACTTGAATCCCTTCCCACATTCCCCACACATGTAGGACCGTTCCCCAGTGTGCACTGCCTGGTGCCTGATCAGATCTGAGGTGTTTCTGAATCCCTTCCCACATTTCCCACACTCATAGGGCCGTTCCCCAGTGTGGATCTTCTGGTGGCGGACAAGGCCAGAGCAAGTGCGGAAACTCTTCCCACATTCCAAACACTGAAGGGGCTTTTTGCCATCCTGAAGCTGCTCATGGACCCTCAGCTCAGAGCTCTGGCCACATCTCTGGCTGCCTGCCTGGCCCAGGCTGGGTCTTTCCTCCTCGGATCCCCATGATCTGCGTTTGCAGCCCCTCCTTGTGCGGAATCTCCGCGGCTTTTCCTCCCTGTTGGATTCCTGCACTGTGGAGCCACTGCAAACAGCCTCTTCCATGAGGTTCTGCTGTGGGGATTTGTCCTCCCTGGTCTCCGTCCTCAGTTCCTGGTCTGGGGGGGAAGGACAAGGAAAGGATGGGATTTGCCTCTGTGCCAGAGGGAAGGAGAAGGAGATGCCCCCAATCCTCCCTGGCAGGACGGAGGGGGAAAGGGGCAGTGACTTCCTCCTCACCTGCCTGGCTGTCCGGGGGCATCTTCCTGTTCCTCACAGCCTTTTCCTCCATCTGGATAAGACTTGGGAATGGAAAATCTTGGTTTGGGGGAAAAACAAAGTGATTGATACAGCTTTGAAGGTCCTGCTGTCTGAGTGTATCTCAAGAAATGCCCGGGCTGTCTGGTGTCCATAAAAACCTCCAAAAATCATGAAGGAGCCCAAAAACACTCTCCCAGGAGATCCCTGTTCACACTGTCTTCACTTTGTGGTTATGGGGGTTCCTGTTCTCAGAGCTGATGGGGACCCGTGGCTCCTGGGGATTCCCCCTCTCCTGCCTCCTGCTCAGGCACGCTGAGGGAGTTTTGTGAGTCCCAGGGCTCATCCTGCCCTGATCCTGACTCAGGTCCCAGGGTCCCCCTCTCCAGCATCCCCCCACTTCAGGCACTCGGGGCTTCCCCCGTTCCCTGCCAGCCCTTCCAGGCTCGGGGGGCCCGGACCCCACTCATCTCCCGGCTCCACCTCCCCTCCAGGCTGCCGGGGATCCCCCAGCTCTGCTGTCGCCCCTCTCCCCACGCCGGGGCTCCCGCCTTTCATCCCCCGCCTCTCCCGGGGACCCCCAAAACCGATGTCCCGCCCCGCCGGGACCGGGCCATCGCCACGTGGGCCCCTCCAAATCCCCCCAAGGAGCATTTACGGCTCAGCTTTGGATTCCTGCAAGAGCCAGAAACATCCCCTCCTCACATCAATAAAACAATACCTCTCCCAGGGACACCCAAATACATTTGGGACTCGATTCCCGAATCTGCGAGGCACAAACACCACCCCCGCATTCCCCCAAGAATCCGAAACCCAACCAGCCGTGCCGGAGCTGCCGCGATAGCCCCGGGCCGAGCTTCCCCTCCGCGCTCACCCGCGGGATGCAGGAATGCGATGCTGCCGGGGCCAGCGGAGCTGCGGGCTCAGCGGGCTCGCCCTGCAGCACCGCGATTCTCCGCCGGCGCCCGCTGCTCCTCTCCTGCTCCTCCTGCTCCTGCTCCTCCCATTCCTCTCTCCTCCCCTTCCTCTCTCCTCCTCTTCCTATCTCCTCTCCTTCCCCTCTCTCCTCTTCCTCCAGCTGCTCCCCCGCTCGCATCCCGGACCCCCCTTTGCCACCCCCTGTGCCCCACGGCCGCCGCAGCAGCGGCTGTTGGGGAGGGGGCAGCACCCCCTGAGCCTGCAGGGGAGACAGAGCAACTGAGAGTTAGGAATCGAGCATCGAGAAATGCTTGGACTAGAAGGGGGCTGACAAAACTGTATGTTTGCTGGAATTTACGGTGCTTACAAGAACAGGGGAGAGCAAGGCTCCAGGATAAGATAAAGAGCTGGGGTGGGCGAACAGGATGCAAGGACAAAGGCACCACAGGATAAGGGGGATTCTCCAGATCCCTGAACCCAGGAAAACTGGTATCAAAGTCCAGAAGATGGGCAAAGGAGTAAAAAGAATACGTGCAAGGAGACAAAATGAAAAGTTCAACTGAGAGGAAGACTGTTTACTTTTTCCCAAGGAGCAGTGTGGAGCAGAAAGAGGCGTGTAGCTAACTTTAATATGAATCGGGGACAGGCAATGAATATGTATTAGGTGTATTGTGCAATTGTAGTTTGTAGATTATAAAAAGAGAGGTGCAGATCGCCAAAGGTGTGCGTGGTTTTGGAGGAGCTATCCCCCTCAGCGCTGAATAAATACATTCCTACTCTTATACCTTATTTTGTGTGGTATAGAGAGTTTTTCCGCGCTTCACAGGGCTGGGCAGGGGGCTCGGGGCCCCCAGTGCAGATCCGTCCGTGCTGTCCCCTCCCCCCGAGCCCCAGTTCCGCTCCCGGGGGTCGCTGGATGCGAGGGGGTGGCGCAGGTGGGGTGGGAGTGGGGAGCGCTGGGCGCTGCGGCTCTGCCGCTGCTACAAACACATGTTATGGCATTGGCTTCTCCTGGATATTCAGAGAAATACTGTATGTGTAGTGTTAAAATAATTTTTTAAATATAGTTTTCTTTAAAAGTAACATAGGTTAATAAAGAGTATTTGTAATAAAGAAACTACTTACTTAATTAAATAACACTCAATAGAAACACCTATTGCTAATATACCAGTTACCAGCACCAACCGTCTCTAAAAACTAAAAGCCACAAATCTAAACTTATTAAAAAAAATAAATTAAAACCACAACAAATACCCACAAATGCTCTTAAAAACCAAACTCATAAAATAACCTTAAAAACAAATCCTAAATTATAAAATGTAATTTATAAAACAGTTTGAAAATATACAGTAAGTCTATAAATATACAAGAAGCTAATAAATTCACAAAATATACCTCAAAAAAAGTGTATTCTTAACCAAATACCAAACTCCCAACCATTATAACCTTTTACTTTACTATTTGTCTCTTATTTTCTTGTACTACACCTTTTTAAATCAACACAAAGAGAAACACATTTTTCATGCCACTCTCTGGGGAGTCACCACTGAGCAAATTGTTCAGTTTGGGCTCTGGCCGTGCTGGTGAAAGGCGCTGTGCTCTGTGGCTCTTCCCAGCAGCTGCCCAGTCCCAGCCTCAACTCTTCCCTCTTTCTTTTTCTCTCTTTCCTATTTCTGTACCTCACATTTCCAGTTCAATCAAATCCATGTTCAATCAAATTCGTAGTTTGTGCTCCTATGGTCTTATTTGCACCTTCACTGGTTTTGAGGTGTCTCACCCTGCTGGGCCCCTTCTCATCACCATCGTTCTGGGATTCTGTCAGGGCCGCTCTTTCCTTTTCTTCTTCCCTCTGCTTTGAGCTGGGAATGGGCTGGAAAATGTCCAGCATGATATAAATCCATATTATAATATTGGTTTTTTGCAAATATTAACATGCATGCTGTATGTATAATGTTATAGCAGTTTTGCTATAAAGATACCGTTTTTATTTCTGCTATTAACTAAACTTAAACATAGTAGTGAAATAGCTGATATAGTCATGCTTGTAGGAATTGAACTGCCTGCTTGGTTGGGATTCCAATGGAGAGGTGATGAAATCCTCTGCTAATATCAGCACCAAGTATGGACCGAAGCCCAGGCTGGAGGTGATAATAAGGACACAGACTAAAACCACAGCCAAAAAATGTGCACACTCTTAAAAGGCAAATCAAAGGAAAAGCCATGCTAAATAGTTCTTGGAACATATAAACTACTTTGATGGAAATTGGGAGGGATTGGCCGAGTAGCCCAAGGCATATGATATATATCATATATCATATCATATCATATCAAAAATTACTCGTATCCCAAGGCCACGGTATTGAGAAGTTTGAAAACGGTAATATCAGTAACTGGAGGAAAACCAGAAGCACACCTCATAGAAAATTGGTAACTGCATTACAGTTGAGAGTCAATGTCTGCCCCAAGAGAGAGATCCTGGCCAGGGGTACTTGTGGAAACTTGATAATATTGTGGTGCTGATAATGAAACATCAGCCTGTATTATAGGAAACTGTCCAATTACTCAAAAGACCAGGAATAAAGGCACAAAGAGACACATCTGTGAGCTGCTTAAAAGAACTGGACTGTATTTCAAGAGGTGATGACAACAAGTTATCCAAGCCAGATTTGATATTTGTTAAAGGAGGAAAGGCATTCATGGTGAACATGACGGTCAGATACAAGCACTCCAACTCCTCCTTGAAAGTTGCTGCCAATGAGAAGGTCAGGAAATACCAGTGCCTTCACAGACTAACTCAAGATCTTACAAATGCATCAGACATTGAATTTTTGGGATTTCTTATAGGAGTGCAAAGAAAGTGGTGTGACAAAAACTCTTCTGCTGTTGGCCCTAGGTCTCTCTAAGATGATGCAAGAGAAGACTGTCTGGGCCCAGAGCATCCAGAGCACTGCTCTTCTCCATTGGTATGGTACATACTTTTGTGGACAAAGCTCGATGGATTGTTTCTGTTCATGAAAATAAAAAACAAGGCTGAACGGCATCACTGGACAGTGAGTAGGACATGTGGGAGCAATACAATTCTTTCAATCATACTTTGTTGGCCACTGCCCATATTTGAGATAAATTTACCAATTTGGACCAGGTGGATGGGCCACCTATACTTAACCTGGAAAAGAAATCTATTATCATATCTATTTATAAGAAGCCATGAATGATCACAATTGGTTCCATCTTGTTAAGACTGTTCTCCAGAATAAGATCAGCAAGGTTAACTGAGGCATGCTCCCTCAAGCCAGGGCAAAGAGGCTTTATGAAGCAGTGGGATGCTCTGAAAAATTGACACTCCAGCAAACAATAAATTGATCTGCCAGAAGAGAACACAGGCTGCTGGCTGTTGTATTCATGGATATTGGCTAAGGCTTTTGACCACCAGCACTTTCTACGTGCTCTGCAGCAAAGGGAAGTGGACTGCCATGTCACCAGCTTGGTGAGTAACGTGTCAGAGCATACATCTTCACATGAAAACCTCTTCAGAAGATTGACATAACCCAAAACATATACACCATCTCTAGACAAAAATAGTTGGCAGACCAAACAGATGCAAAAGCAGGGCTCCTTGAATCCCCTGACCTCCAGATTTGATCAACTGTCAAGGAATGGCAATGCCTAACACCGTGCACATGTGATGCCATCCTGTACTCCAGCATGAAGGATGGAGTCTGAGTATCCCAACATTGATGGGACTCATTTCAATATCTAGGCCCGAAGATTGCAAAGACTTGCCCAATGTTTGGATGATGAATTAATGCTGTGGGGGTATTTTTTGTTAGGGTTAGGATTAAATGTGCGAGATTTTATTTTTTGTTTGGATTTAGATGTTTATTACTTTTTATTTCTATTCTACTTTTACCACAGGTGAGTTTTACAGTACTTTAAGTTAAACAATTTAAAATGAAGACTTTTTACAGGGATTTTAAGGATAAATTGCTTAATTAAGAAATGATGCTTAAATTATTTTTACTTTTAACTTAATAACTAACAATTTGTGGCTTGTAATGCAGACTTTTTATTTAATTATGAAATATTACTTAGACTTATGAAGAAGAAGGCCAAAAGGACAAACTTTTGTTCTAAAACTTCTACTTGTTTTTTATATATATATTATCCTATTCTAAAACTTTAAAATCTTATTTCCAGCATTTTAAATTGTTCCTGGAAAAAGAATGCTTAGGTCAAATATATAGGAAATTATGGATGAGAGCCAGAGGGGATCAAGAAAAGATCCTGTCTATATGGGAGCCTGACCTAAGATTGAACTGCTGGATGGTTCAGTTGGTGACACAACACCAGAATGGGCAGTAGCTACTCCGAAAACTCAGTATTCACTGGAGGAAACAGGAGTTTTGGTCCTCCCAAATTTCCCCTGCCCTAATCATGCAGCGACACATGGGGAGGGGGACTAGCTCAGGTACCTCATGATGCAGCAGAGATCCACTTGCAGCCCATGGAGACCCAGAATGCAGCAGGGATTCACCTGCATCCAGTGCTGGATCCTGCTCTGCAGTAGATCCATTCCCAAAGGAGGCTATGACCAAACAGGAAGCCTGTGATGGAGCAGGATCCTGCAGGACCTGTAGAACCCTGGTGTCCTGATTTAGGACAAATTAAGAGGAAAACCTCTGGAAGGAGGCCCCTCCCAAAAAACCAGACCCCCACCACCGAGTTCAGGAAGAATTTCCTCAGAGGAAAAGTGGAAAAACCTGTTTATTTAGCAAACAAAAAAACCCCCACTCCCCAATACAAGAAAAAACCAGCCACAGATGACAAAAGAAACTCTTTCACCACTCTGAGAGGATGAACAAACTCAGAAAGTCTCTGGCGCCGGGGAGGGCTGAATGCTTATCATGAAAATGCAGACTCCAGGGGCCCCTCGATGTTCCTAGGTCCTGGTCCGGAACAGGTTCAGATGGTATTCAGGAAAAGAGAAGAAGGAAAGCAAAGAAAACAGTCCAGAGAAGGAAACTGAACTGCATAGCTAAACAAAGTAGTAAGGAAAAAGCAAAATCAAAGCAAGCAAAGCAGCAGCCAAGCCAGCAAAACAGAAAACAAAGCCAGTGAGCCTCCCTAAGCCCTGACAATGGTGGAGGGGTGCCGGCTAACTAGACAAAACAAACCTTCACTTTCAGAGTCAATTCTGAAAGCACTGAACATAATTCCAGAAATGAACAGCACACACAATTGGGGATACAAAGCATCGTAACGTCACCCCAGGACACCTGGGGAGAGGAGCTCAACTGGAGCAGATTCTTGGTTTAATTAATGTTCACATGAGGTTCCTCAGTAGCATCCTTGGTTCCGTTGGGTCCTATGGTGTCAGAATGGCCCCTTGGTTCTGTTAGGGCCCATGATGTCACAATGGCCACTGAGTTCTGTTAGGCCTCATGGTGTAACAATGGTCCCTTGGTTCCGTAAGGTCTCAAGGTATCACAATGTCTCCTTCCCCATGTTGCCACAATGACTATTTTTATCTGTTACTATCCGTGGTGCTACAATGGCACCTTGGTTCTCTTAGGCCCCGGGGTGTACCAATTCCCCTTTGGTTTTTGTGGTCCATTGGTGTCACAATGGCATTGTGGTTCCACGAGACTCCATGGTGTCAAAATGGCCCCATGATTTTTTTAGGCCCCAAGGTAACACCATGGCCCCTTGCTTCTCTTAGACCTCATGGTGTAACAATGGCCCTTGGTTTCATTAGTTTCCATGGTGTCTACATCAACTCTTGCTTCTCAGAGGCCCCATGGTTCCAGAATGGCCCCTTGGTTCTATGAGGCACCAAAGTGTCACAATGGCCACTTGATTCCATGAGGTTCTATATGTTTCTAGGTGTTACAAGGGCCCTTTGCATCTATGAGCCCCCATGTGTCACAATAGACCTTTGGCTCTGTTAGGCACCATGTTGTCACAATACAGCCTTAATTCTATGAGACCCCGCGGTGTCACCATGGCCCCTTTGTTCTATTAGGCCCCATGGTGTTAATAATTGCCCCTCGGTTCTATGAGTTCCCATGGCGTTCAAAATGGGCCATCGGTTCCATGAGCCTGCTTCGTGTCACAATGGCACTTTGGTTCTGTTTGGGTCCATGTTGTGAAAATGACCAATTTGATCAGAGATACCAGATGGTGCCACAACAGACCCATGGTTCTGTGAGGTCCCATGGTGTCACATTGGCCCCTTGGTTTTATGAGGCCATGATGTCAAAATGGCTCCTTAGTTTTGTTAAGTTCCAAGGTGTCACAATGGCACCTTGGTTCTGTATGGCCCCATGGTGTCATCATAGACCATTGTTCCAAGAGGCTCCATGATGTCAAAATGGCTGCTTGGTTCCATGAGGTCCCATAGTGACGCAATGCAACCTGGGATCTATGAGGCCCCACGGTGTCACAATGACCTATTGATACCATGAGATCCCATGGTGTCTCAATGGACCATTGGTTCTATGAGCCCTCATGGTGTCACAATGGTCCTTTGGCTCTGTTAGGCCTCATGGTGTCACAATACACCCTTGGGTCTATTAGGCCCCAGGTGTCACAATGACCCCTTGGTTTTCTGAGGACCTATGGTGTCACAATGGACCCTTGGTTCCATGAGGTCCCATGTTTTTAGAATGGCCCCTTGGTGTAATGAGCTCCCATAGTGTCACAACAGCCCCATCGTTCTGTTAGGCCCAATGGTGTCACAATAAACCCTTGCATCCATTATGCCCCAGGGCATAGAATGGTCCCCTTGGTCCTTTTAGACCCCATAGTGTTCAAAATGGCACCTTGGTGCCATGAGACCCTATGGTGTCACAACGGCACTGTGGTCCAGTCTGGCTCCATGGTGTCACAATGGACCCTTGGTTCAGGGAGGCCCCATGATGTCATAATGGCCCCTTGATTCTGGTGAACACCATGGTGTGAAAATGGTCCCTTTGTCTGTTAGCCTCTATGGTGTGACCCAAACCCCTTGCTTCTTTTATGCCCCATGGTGTCACAATTTCCCATCTGTTAAGACCCATGGTGTAACTATGGCCCCTTGGTTCTGTTAGGCCCCATGGTGTTAATAATTGCCCCTTGGTTCTGTGAGCCCATATGATGTTCAAAGTGGCCCTTTGGTGCCATGAGGCTACTTGGTGTCACAATGGACCTTGATTCTGTTTGAGTCCATTGTTGCAACAATGACCACTTAGATCAGACATGCCACATGGTGTCACAATGGACCCATGGTTCTGTGAGCTCCCATGGTGTTATAATGGCCCCTGAGTTCTATGAGCCCTCATATGTCACAATGGACACTTGGTCCTGTTAGGCCCACTGGTGTCACAATACACCTTTGGTTTCTATGAGGCCCCATGGTGTCACAATGGCATCTTGGTTCACTGAGGCCCCATCATGTCATGATGGTTCCATGAAGTCCCATGGTGTCACAACGGCTCATTGGTTCTATGAGGTCCCATCAGGTCACAATGGAACATTGGTTCCAGACAGCACATTGGTGTCGCATTTGCCGCATTGTTCTATTAGGCCCCATCGTATCAAAATGGCCCATTGGTTTCATATAGCACAATGGGGTCACAATGGCTACTGGGTTTCCTTAGGCCCTATGGTACTCCCAATAGACCCTTGGTTCTTTTAGGACATATGGTGTCACCATTTTCCCTTGGTTTTGTTAGGACTCATTGTGTCATGATGGACCCTTGGTTCCATAAGGCCCAATGGAGTTACAATGGCCCATTCGTTCTGTTTGGCCTCATGGTGTTACAATTTCCCCTTGGTTCTGTTAGGACCCATGTTGTCACAATGGCCCCTCGGTTCAGATAGGCCACATAGTGTCACAGTGGATCTGTGATTCTCTGAGATCTCATGCTGTTACCATGGCCCCTTGGTTCTATGATTGCCATATGCCACAATGGACCCTTGGTTCTATGAGGCCCCATGGTGTCACAATGCACTCTGGGTTCTATGAGGACCCATGGTCAAAATGGCCTCTTGCTTCTCTATGGTCCCATGGTGTCACAATGGCCTTTTGGTTCGGTTAGGCACCCTTGGTTTCAAAATGGCCCCTTGGTGCCATGGGGCCCTATAGTATCAGAATGGCATCTTGCTTCTGTTAGGTTCCATGGTGTCACAATGGACCCTTGGTTCAGATAGGCTGCATGGTGTCACAATGGGCCCTTTGTTCTCTTAGGCTCCATGGTCTCACAATAGCCCCTTAGTTCCAGTGGACAGCATTGAGTAACAATGGCACCTTGGCCTGTTTGGCCCCATGGTCTCACAATGGCTCTTGGTTCCATGAAGTCCCATGGTGGCACAATGGCCCCTTGGTTCTGTTAGACTCCATGGTGTGTCAATACCCCCTTGGTTCTATGAGGCCCCTTGGTGTCACAATCCCACCTTGATTATCAGAGGACTCATGGTGACACAAAATCCGCTTTGCTGTATCAGGCCCCATGGTGTTCAAAATGGCCCCTTGGTGCCATGAGGCACCATGGTTTCACGAAAGCCCCTTGGTCTTATTATGCCCCATGGGTTTACAATCTCCCCTCAGTTGTGTTAGGACCCACAGTGTCACCATGGCTTCTTGGTTCTCTTGGGCCCCATGGTGTTCAAATTGGTTCTTGGTTCTATGAGCTCCCATAGTGTTCAAATTGGCCCCTTGGAGCCATGAGCCATCTGGGTGTCACAATGGCACCTTGGTTCTATGAGGCAAAATGTGTCAATTTGGCCCATTGGTTCCACGAGGTCCCATGATGTTTAAATGGCCCCTTGGTTATACGAGGCCTCATGGTGTTACAAAGCCCCCTTGGTTCCATGAGCCTCCATGTGTCACAAGGAACCCTTGGTTTCATGAGGCTCCAGGGTGTCTAAATCACCCTTTGGTTCTTTGAGACCTCATGGTGTCACAATATCCCCTTGGTTCCCAGAGGTCCCATAGTTTTACAATGGCCTCTTGGTTCTATGAGGCCTCATGGTGTCACTATGACATCTTGATTCTGTCAGGCCAAATGGTGCCACAATATGCCCTTGGTTCTGATATGATCCACAATGTCACCATGGACATTTGGTGCCATGATGCCCCGTGGTGTAACCATGTAGCCTTAGTTCACTAAGGACCTATGGTGCTACATTGTCCTCTAGACTCTGCGAGCTTCAATGGTGTCACAAAAGCTCCTTGTTTCTGCTAGGGCCCATGGGGTCATAATGGACCTTTGGTTCAATTTGTCACAAAGGTGTCCCAATGGCCCCTTGGTTCTCTTAGGCTCCATGGTGTCACACTGTCCCTTGGTGCCATGACACCCCCTGGTGTCACATGGGCCCCTTGGTGAACTTGGGCCCTATGGTGTCAAAATGGCCCCTTGGTTCTGTTAGACCCAATGGTGTTATAATGGCCCCTTGGTCCTGCTAGTCTTCATGGTGTCACAATGGCCCCTTGGTGCCATGAGTCCCATGGTGCCATGATGGGCCCTTGGTTCTGTGAAGCCCTATGGTGTCACAATGGACATTGGTTTCATGGGACACAGTGGTGTCACAATGGCCCCTTGATCCCACGAGGTCCTTATGGTGTCTGAAGGCCCCTTGGTTCCTTTGGGCCCTGATGATGTCACAATGCCCCTTTTTTCTCTGAGGCCCCACGGTGTCACAATGGCCATTAGGTTCTAAGAGTCCTTGTAATGGTTCTGAAAGCAAAACTAGTGAGAGACTCCATATCAGAAATCCAATTCAATACGAAAAAGGAGAAAATACATGCAGTAGTACAAAAGAAACCACTGACCTTGTCAAAACACAATCTGACACCATATTACTTAGAGTGGTGGTAGCAGTCCAGATGAAGTGGTCTTGAAGCCGTGGTCCTATAGAAGTTCTAGGAGCTCTTGTTCTTTGGAAACCAGTGGCTAAGGGCTGCTTTGGTGTTCCAAATCTCAGATTTTATCTAGGTAGGAAACGCTTGGCTTCTTCCCCTGGGTGGAACTCCTAACAATGGGATGATGCAATTTTATCAGTCATGCAGCGGGACCCAAAGGCCCATTTACAGAAGATATCTTCCTGGAGGAAGGATGGGTCAAGGGAAAGATAAAGAACATTTCCCCATCTGGTTTTTAACAGCAGCCATATCAGCAGAGGATATCTCCCACAGAGATGAGAACCACTGCCCCACCTGGCTTCAGCAGATAGTGATAGCATACATACTTTTGGGCATATCTTTACATTGTAGGTAAGATATATAGGACATAATCCACCCTTATTCTATTACAATCTATATCATACCCAAACCAATACCCTCTTATATATACATATATACATATGTGTATGTGTGTATATATATATATATATGTTGAGTGTTGGGGTTTGTTCCCTTATGGTCCCAGCTTGAAGAATTTTTTCCATTATTATGCTAAGGAAGCCTGCAGGGTTACACCCAGGCTCTTTCAGGGCTGGAGACAAAGGGGTAGATGGGGGCTGGCTTCCAGGGCTTTTCACGCTCCGGCAGGGTCTGGGCGAAGTGAGGACTGCCGGTTTCCAGCCCACGCCGTCCGAACGCCAGGGAAGCCAGGCTCTGCTGTGGGACACTGCTCTGCATCTGCTCCGCTCCAGCCTCCTGCCACTGTGGAGGAACAGCTCACCACTCACCATTGGAATCCTGGTGGTCAGCTGTGGTCTCAGTGGTAGGAGGCTACCCCTTTATCTCTGTCTGAGAGTTGCTGATTCAAAAATTATAATTATTGGGAGGGAGAGGACTTACATTCTCTATTTCAAAGATGAGCTTCTGCCTTTATTGGCAGACACCTGTCCTTCAAACCAAGACAGATTTTGGTGACCCAGACATGGGGCAGAGAGCATTGAGAGGAGGGTTAAGACAGGAATAACAGCTCTTGAGTTACCTAAGATTTCGTGTGCTAAGTGGCAACATGTTGTCCAGTTTAATCTGGCTTGGGTTCCATGTGATCACAGGTATCTCTCTCCCATTTGCACAACCTTATTTGAACATGGACCCCATCACCAAAATAACTGTAGCTATTATCCGATTCATTTGGTGGGTTGATTACGTCAGGAATTCATGCTTTTTTACATTTTTCTGGAAAGTGGCCATATGGATCCAGAGCTGTCATACTTTACCTGTGTTTCTGGGTTTACTTCAATAATGGTACCTACTGTGAGAAAGTGAATTCAGAGGAAATCTTCTCCCAACCCATCACCCAGTTTCTTGAGGCTCCCCCACCAGTTTTCAAGGAGTTCAGATCCACTTTAAATGCTAATGATATCATAGAGTGGCTGGTGTTGCTGATATGCCTGTTCTATTTAGCATTTAGAGATAAGGGAATATTGGCCTCAATGACAACCTTAATACCTACCTGAGGGAACAGAGGGGCTGCCCCAGAGCCTGACCATACCCCAGGGACTAGGGATGCTGCCCTAGACCCTGACCCTGCCCCAGGGACTACAGATGCTGCCCCAGAGCCTGATCCTGCCCCAGGGACTAGGGGACCCCAATCTGAACCCTTGCACACCTGGCGCTGTCCATCTTGCCACTTTACTCCCAGGAACTGGATCTCTCAGGCAGTTCCTTTGATTTTGCTCTTTTTAAGGGTGAAACTGGCTCCCAGCAAAATCTGGGTGATCTTCTCTCCCTTCTCAAATACCTCCATTGCTGTGTTCCCCCACACAATGATGTCATCGATGTGCTGCAAATGTTCTGGAGCCTCACCCCTCTCCAGGGCAGCCTGGATCAGTCTGTGGCAGATGGTGGGGCTGCGCTTCCACCCCTGGGGCAGTCGGTTCCAGGTGTACTGCACGCCCCTCCAGGTGAAAGCAAACTGAGGCCTGCACTCTGCTGCCAAAGGAATGGAGAAAATGCATTTGCAATGTCAATGGTGGCATACCACCTTGCTGCCTTGGACTCCAGCTCGTACTGGAGTTCCAGCATGTCCGGCACAGCAGCGCTCAGCAGTGAAGTCACTTCATTCAGTGCACAATAGTCCACAGTCAGTCTCCATTCTCCATCAGATTTCTGCACAGGCCAGATAGGACTGTTGAAGGGTGAGTGGCTCTTACTGACCACCCCTTGGCTCTCTAGATCATGGATCATTTTGTGGATGGGGATCACAGCATCTCGATTTGTCCGGTACTGCCGGCGGTGCACTGTCATGGTGGCAATTGGCACCTGTTGCTCAGTCACTTTCAGGAGTCCTACTGCAGAGGGGTTTTCTGACAGTCCAGGCAAGGTGTTCAACTACTTAATGCTCTCTGTCTCTACAGTAGCTATTCCAAAAGCCCACCTGAACCCCTTTGGGTCTTTGTAGTAGCCGTTCCTGAGGAAGTCTATGCCTAGAATGCACGGTGCCCCTGGGCCAGTTACAATTGGATGTTTCTGCCACCCCTTCCCTGTCAGGCTAATCTCAGCTTCCAGCAAAGTGAATTCCTGTGATCCTGCCGTCACCCCAACAATGGAAACAGGTACCTTCCCCACATGTTCTGATGGTATCAGGGTGCATTGTGAACCAGTATCAACTAACACTTTATGTTTCTGTGGCTTTGACGTGCCAGGCCATCGCACCCACACTATCCAATAGATCCTGTCATCCCATGCCTCTCCCTGGCTAGAGGCAGGGCCCCTCTAGCCCTGGTTATTATTTCTTTCCTGGGCATACATAGTGGAGGTTCCTTCCAGGGGATCTGACAGATCATCCTCCTTGCTGTAATACCCTGCACCTTGCTTGTGGGAGGTTGAGGCTACCTTCATTTTAGTGCGGCTCCCTCGGTTAGCATTTCCCTCCCTGAGCTGACGCACCCGTGCTGCCAGGACAGAAGTGGGTTTCCCATCCCATTTTCCCATGTCTTCCCCATGGTCTCACAGGAAAAACCACAGGTCAGCTCGTGAGGTGTACCCTCTCTCCCTAGCTGGGGGACGTGAAGCTCTGACTTGGGGACCTGTGACTCGTACTGGTGCTACGCTGATCTTCCTCACCTCCTCCCTCACCTCCCTCATCTCCTCCATCATCTCCTCCCTCATATCCCTCATCCTATCTTCAACCTGTTGGAGGTCCCTGGCCACGGCAGAGACATTAGCCTGCATTGGGCCATTCATCATGCTCTCGAAATTTCTGAGTTTGTTGGCAACAGAACACACTGTCTCTGGACTGTTATCGGCATTAATCATTGCTATGTAGGTGGTATATTGAGATGGACCCAAGGTTGCCAGATTCCATAACATCTGCCCTGTGCACTTGACCTTGTCAGGGTCATTGTCATGCTGTCCATCCCTCCCAAAGAGTACCTCTAATACTGCTGTCTCTCTCAGCTGCTGGATCCCTTCCTCAAGGGTCTTCCAGCGCATCCTACGGTGGTGCTCCTGCATTCTCTCTCTGTGGACAAACTTCTCTCTTACACTCATTAAAAGCCGGTCCCAGAGGGAAAGGAGGCCTTGCTCCCTTACGAATATCTGGTCCACACCTGAATCCTGGGCCAAGAATCCCAAATTCCTGGCCTCAGTTCCATCCAGTTGAACACCTGTTCCCGTAAGGTCCCAGACCCGGAGTAACCAAGTTGTAAAAGGCTCACGGCCCCGCCGAGCAATGTCTTTACGCAGGTTACGGAGACTATTGTATGAGGGGGACTCGGTGACAATCTCAACCTCTGGCTCCCTTGCTGGTTGTGAGGACCCTCCTTGCTGATCCCCATTATCTAAGTGCCTCGCTTTAATCTTAGATTTCCTAGTTTCCACAGGAGCAACTGCTGCTGGCTGTGGCTGCTCCTGTGATCCAGCTGGAACCTGGACAGATACAACATCTACGGGTTCCACTGCAGCACCATCTGACTCCCCCTCTTTAGGGCAGGGTTTCTCACCAGCTGGAGAAAAATACTCCTTCATCATCTGGCTATGCTCCTTCAACATCTGACTCTGCTCTTTCAGCATTTGGCCTATATCCTTCACTAGAGCCCCCACCCACTCTGGATGGCTCATTTCTGCGGTGGGCTGTGGGGCAGGGTTAGGCTCTGGGGCAGCAACCCTAGTCCCTGGGGCAGGCTCTGGGGCAGCATCCCTAGTCCCTGGGGCAGATGCAGGTTCTGGGGCAACATCCCTAGTCTCTGGGGCAGAGGCAGGTTCTGGGGCAATATCCCTAGTCCCTGGGGCAGAGGCAGGTATCAGAGTTGTTGTCCAAGCCAATATTCCCTTGTTTCTGAATGCTAAATAGAACAAGCCTACCAGCAACACCAGCCACTGTATAATAACACTGGCAATTAAAACAGATCTGAAATCCTTGAGAACCAGTGGGGTAGTCTCAAAAAACTGGGTGATGGGTTGGGAAAAAATTTCCCTTGCACTGGTTATCTCACAGTAAGTACCATTACTGAAATAGCCCCAGAAACACGCAGTTAGAGTACGATAGCTCCGGATCCATGCAACTGCTTCCCAGAAAAAATTAAAAAACCCATGAATTCCTGACATAATCAATCCACCAAACCAATCGGACAATAGCCACAGCAACCTTGGTGAGGGGGCCCAAATTCAAAAAAGGGCTTGCAAATGGGAGGGAGATGGCTGTGACCACATGGAACACAAACCAGATTAAACCAGACAACATATTGCCAGTTAAGAGAGCTGTTATTCCTGTCTTAACTCTCAACTCAGTGCCCTCTGCCCCACGTTGGGCGCCAAAATCTGTCCTGGTTTGAAAGGACAGGTGTCTGCCAGTAAGGGCAGAAGATTCCCTTTGGAATAGAGACTTGGGTTCCACTCCCTCCCCCCAAGTATTATAATTGTTTGAATCAAGGACTCTGAGGCAGAGATAAGGGGGTGGGAATAACAGCTCTTTTACTAATATATCTAACTGTACAAACAGAAAACAATAACAGTTAATATTGCTAACAGAACGAAATAGATAACTCAGTGTCAGTCCCTTTAGATGCAAGCACGCTGTCTCTGTGCTTAGTCCCAGTCCGAATCTGCCAAAAAGCAAGCGGGAAACGGAATAAGGAAGGAGGGGGGGAGGGGCAGCAGCGGCCACGCCGGTCTCGGTGGGAATGGGTGGGAGCGGCGGCTCCTCGCTCACCATGTGTGTCTGGGTGATCAGCTGTGTCCGCAGAGGCAGGAGGCTGCAACGGGGCAGATGCAGGGCAGGTGATCGCAGAGGGTCTGGCTCTGCTATGCTCGGCCGCGTGGCTGAACGATCCCAGGCGTCCTCCTCCCAGCTCGCCGGAAACGCGAGTGCCCTCCCGGAAGCTTCAGAGGCCCCTCCGGGAGCTGTCCCCACCCACCCCTTTTGTCTGGACCCATCAGGGACCCTGGGTGTAGCCCGGCCAGCTCCATTGGCATGATAATGGGAAAAATTCTTTCAATTGACACAGTAACAGAAAAAGCACTCAACCCCCAACACTGTCCAATGACCCTCGCCTGAGGCCTGCGCTGGCCAGGGATGGGAGGAATGCCAAGTGACTGTTCCACAGGTGATGCCTACCAGGACTGGTTTCTCATGACAACTAGTCACGGGGCGCTAACTCAACAAAGCTCCCACAGATGGAAAAGCAATGGACTGGTCAGTATGGGCTGCCCTGCGTGTGTTCATGACAACAAAGATGGTTTGGTGTGCCTTGAAGCGTCCTGTTTCCACCTGTTCCTCAGGGTAATGAGCTCCACATACAATAGTCCATAAATCTTCCCACCTTTTGGCCAGAAGCCACTCGCTTTGGGAAAGGACTATAAAAGTGACTTTCTCAGAGGAGACCCCCGAGATCTCCCCAGATGGCAACAGACATCTATTGGCTGGCTCCAGGAGGATTTGTCTGCCCATCTTGGTAGCTATAATCCCGACCCCCTTTTTTCTTTCTCTCTCTGTCCCACTATCGCATTTTGGTTGGCACTAAATAAAGTGCATTTCTGTAAAAGTAAACTGGTTTTGTCCCCTTCTGTGTCTTTTGCACTCTGAGATCCATAAAAGAACCAGTCACGACTCCTGCTCTTGAATTGGGCTGACCATGACAATCCCCAAACACCAGTGACCACTAAAGAGACTCTGAGGACAGAAGAACACATCTGTGAAGGGAAGGGAAAGTATGTTGATGATTTCAGGGAAATGATTATCATACGTATATTTATTCTGTGACAATCACTGAATATGTAAAATGCAATCTGAAAGCAGGAACTTTCCCATACTCAGCACACCTTTGGGAGGAGCTATTCCCCCTTGTGCCTCTGGCTGAATAAAAAAATTCTGCTTCTTACTGCTCCCTTGGTATTAAGCAGTTTCTTCTATTTTTTCCTATTTTGAATAGCAGTGTCACAATGGTGAGATTTGTTCCATGAGAACCCCAAAGTGACACAATGGCCCCTTGGTTCCATGAGACCTTTTAGTGTCATAATGATCTCCTTGTCTCTGCAGTATCACAATTGGACTCCTGCTTACATGAGACCCCAAAGTGTCACAATAGATCTTTATTTCCATAAGATTTCATATTGCCACAATATTCTCATCAGTTCAACCAGGCCCTACAATGTCCTAGTGTTGGCACTGCAGCTTTAAAGTGACCCTTGGTTCCATGAGGCCCTGCAGTGCCACACCGACCCCACAGTGCCACAATGTTCCCATTGTTTCAGGATGCCCTGAAGTGTCACAATGGCTCCTTGGTTCCTTGAGGTTCTCCAGTGTCACAATGGGCACTTGGTTCCATTGGCCTCCCCTGTGACACAAGGGTTCCTTGATTCCATGAGCCCTTGCAGTGCCATGATACTCTGCTTGTTCCATGAGGCCCTGAAGTGTCACAGTGGCCACTGAGTTCTGTGGGGTCCCAAAGTGTCACTATGGCCCCTTGGTTCCGTAGCATCACAAAGGACGCTTGGTTCCATGAGGCCCCTTGGTGGTACAATGGATTCCATAGCTCCATGAGGCCCCTCAGTGTAGCAATGGTCTCATTGGTTCTGTAGTGTTAAAATGGTTACTTGGTGCCATGGGATCCCACAGTGCCACAGTGGCCCCTTGATTCCATGAGGTCCCATTGTATAACAAGGGTCTAGTTGTTGAAGTATATTTCAGTAAAATAGAAATATAAAATTAGTAGTAGTTATGCTAAGGACTGATCAAGTAGCTTAGGCCCTGAGTTGGCAAGAGTGAGGGGTATTCAGTTAAGTAAATTTACATGTGTACCAAAGTAGAACTTGCTGAAACAGTAGAAATGTTACTCTCTTGAATAGTGCATTGTTTATCTACATGATGCATGTGACTTGTCTAGCCGAGTGTAACAATTTATTACTTAGAGGAATGTAGACAGATTAGGAGAACCTTGAGAAAATCACGTAGGGGTAGTGAAGTAAGAAAATCAAGGATAAAGAAATTCTCCAAGAAGTGTATTTAAGCTCTGAGAAATTGTAATCTGGTGGGCTCTGACTTTGGGCACTAGTCCTCAGACCCCAGGGCCCTCAATAAAGCACCGCACTAAACAACCTAGTTGTTTCTTGTCTGTCTGTCGGGCAACAGTTTTTTGGCGACCGCGGCAGGACTCCGAGGGCTGCTGGGGTAGTTTGCGTCCTGATCTACTCCACGCCGGCACCGAGTGATTCTCGGGGAGTCATCGGCTCGTGCCCGACCCCGCGCCTGTTGGACAACTGCAGGAGGTAAGCCCGAAGGTGCTTTATCCTCTGGTACTGGGTGCCTGCCTATAAGACGAGGTAGTGGGCTTCGCCTGGTTGGGTTAAAGACGTCTTGGTAAAAGCCTCGGCGCTGGCTGTAAGACGCGGCGAAAGCTTCACTGGTCTGGCACTTGCTCCCCCGTGGCGTCGGAGAGTGGCGAGTTTGGTTGGTTGGTCTGTCCTTGCTCTGTCCTTGGTCTGTCCTTATTCACCTGTCGGTCTATCCTTATTCATCTGTCTAGCTTTTCTTTCATTTCACTATTGTTGGGAATGATGCCGTTTAAAACCTTCAAGGCGTTGGTACAATCTAATGGAAAGGTTCCGAAAAATACTCCTTTGGGATGCTTACTAAAGAAATGGAAGGACGGGGGGTTTGCTGAGGAAGGGTTGACAAAAGGGAAATTAGTTGATTATTGTAACCATTGGTGGCCTCTGTATGCATCGGAAGGGGGGCCGGAGTGGCCATTAAATGGGACAACTAATAAAGGGAAAATAGTTCCTTTAATGCAATATCTAAAAGAGAATGGGAAATGGGATGAAATGCCGTATTTGGATCTGTTTTATTACTTGGGAAGGAAGCCGGAATGGTTGAAGGAATGTGAAATATTAATGACTGGGCTGCAAAACGAAGGCATAGGGGAATGTGAAGGATGTAAGAAAAGGGGATTATGTATGGCTTGTGCGGTGAAAATGGATAAGAAAGAAGAAGATATGTCTTTGTATGTGGCTGGTCCTTCTCACCAAGCTGGTCCCTCTGCCCCTTCTATGAGTGAGGGAGAACAGGGGGAGAGTGATGAGAACGAGGAGGATGAGATCACGGAGTCCCCACGGACACCGGGATGCTCTCGGCTTTCAGTAGCCCTCCATCCTCAGACGCCCTCCCCGGGAATCTCCCGTGAAGCCCAAAGAACTCCTCTGGCTTCCCGAACCTGCCAGGGTCGGAGAAATCAGACAGGGCCACAATTGATTGCCCCACTCTGAGAGGCAGTTGGACCCCAAGGGGAAGGTGTTATAGTAAAGGTTCCTTTTTCCCCCAGCGATTTGGTAATTTGGAAACAATCGGCAGGAAGCTATAGGGAAGACCCAGAGAGAACTGCACGGGTGGTGAAAATGGTTATTAGGACTCAGAATCCGGATTGGAATTATTTGCAGGTTTTGTTAGACACATTGATGGATTCTACAGAAAAGGAGATGGTACTGAAAGCAGCTAAAGAAAAGGCTAGAGAGGACATTCGGACTCAGAGGATAGTGGGATTGTCGGTGAATGAGGTGGTACCCCACAATGGTCCAGGGTGGGACCCGAACACAGGGGAAGGATACCGTAGGCTGCAGCGGTTTCAAGAATTAGTAATAGAGGGAGTCAGGAGTGGGATGCCGAAAACACTGAATTGGTCTAAATTGTACTCAGTTAAACAGGAGAAAAATGAATCTCCTTCTGCCTTTTTGGAAAGACTAAAAGATGCGGCTAGGAGATATACTAGCCTGGATGTGGAATCAGAAGCAGGGCAATTACAGATAGCTTTGTTATTTACTGGGCAGTCTCAGGACGATATTAGGAAAAAGCTACAGAAGCTAGAAGGGGAAGACACAAGGAGATTAGAAAAATTATTAGAAACAGCCTGGAAGGTGTACAATAATAGAGAAAAGGAAACAGCAAAACACCAGCAAGCCAGTATTTTAGCATTAATGCAACAAGCAGGAGGGCAACGTGGTAGGGGAAGAGGATACAGAGGACGGGGTCGAGGAGGACTTAGCGGTAGAGGCAGGGGATTTTATCAAGGTAATGGGAATAATGGTGGTTTTGTGGATGGAAGGTCAGACCCGAATCAGTGTGCGTTTTGTAAGCAGATGAGGCATTGGAAAAATGAATGTCTGGCCAAAGGGGGGTTCGGGAGGGGAGTGAACGGGAACACTAATGGTTTCCCTAGTTACCCTCTTACACCAGCAGATGCCGCTCAAGCCCAAATAATGATGATGGGAAGTTATCAGAACCAAAATCAGAGCTGACTAGACCAGGTACTTAAGGTTAGAATTAGGGTAGAAGGAGAGGATCAAATATTTAGAGTAGACACTGGGGCTGTGCATTCGGTTTTGAATAAACGATTAGGACCATTGAGTGATACTACCGTACAGATAGTTGGAGCTACTGGGCAGGTAGAGGAACGGCCCTTTTTGCAACCTATGAGCTTGAAATTTGGGAAGAAGGAATTAAATCATCGATTTTTATATATGCCAAATTGCCCAGAACCGTTGTTTGGAAGGGATTTGTTATCTATATTGAATGCCAGAATTATATTTGAGAATGGTCGGGTTAAATTAGAAATTCCAGATGAAGAGATTGGGAAAATTTTCATGGTTAGTGAAGTAGATCCTCTACCCATTCCAGTACAGATAGAACAAGCAGTAGTGCCTTGGGTATGGAAAATGGGGGTACCGGGAAAATCAAAGGCGGCACCCCCTGCAATTGTAGAATTAAAAGAGGGAGCAAAACCTGTGAGGGTACAGCAGTATCCTATTAAATTAGATGCCAAATGAGGAATAGCCCCAATGATTTCTCAATATACAACTCTTGGGTTATTGAAAGAGTGTGAGTCTGAATATAATACCCCAATTTCTAGAGTAAGAAAACCCAATGGTAAATATAGATTAGTACAGGATTTAAGAGCAATTAATGAGATAGTAAAGGACATTCACCCGGTGGTTGCCAATCCCTATACCCTGTTAACATCCGTGTCAGAGAAATTTAAATGGTTTACTGTGATTGACTTGAAAGATGCCTTCTTCTGCATCCCGTTGGCGGAAGAAAGTATGAAGTACTTCGCCTTTGAATGGGAAGATCCTGCGACAGGATGGAAAAGACAGCTCACGTGGACCCGACTTCCTCAAGGATTTAAGAACAGCCCCACAATCTTTGGTAATCAACTCGCCAAGGAATTAGAGGAGTGAAAGACTACGCAGGTAAAAGAGTCTCCTTTTTCTTACGTGGTATTACAATATGTGGATGACATACTAGTGGCTACAGAAGGAAAAGAAAAATGTATCTTTTTGACAATTGCCTTACTAAACATATTAGGACAAGCAGGATATCGAGTCTCAAAGGAAAAGGCGCAGTTAGTACAAGAAAGCGTGCTATATTTAGGATGTGAGCTAACCCAGGGACAACGCCGGCTAGGCGTGAATAGAGTAGAAGCAGTTTGCTCTATCCCACTTCCCAGAAATCATCAAGAATTGAGATCATTTTTAGGCATGGTCGGGTGGTGTAGACTATGGATATTGAATTTTGGACTGATAGCTCGACCATTGTATGAATCTTTGAAAGATCAACAGCTGGAATGGACCCCCTCTCGGAAAAAGGCTTTCCAGGATCTGAAGCAAACCCTGAAAGAGACGCCGGCTCTGGGTTTGCCAGATTTCAACAAACCCTTTCAACTGTATGTAAATGAAAGACAGCGGCTGGCGATTGGGGTATTGACTCAGAGGTTGGGGTCCTGGAAAAGGCCGGTGGGGTATTTTTCAAAGCAGTTGGATTCTGTAAGTGCCGGGTGGCCATCCTGCTTGAGGGCTGTAGCAGCAACAGTGCTGCTGATACAAGAAGCTCGAAAACTCACATTAAGGGGAAAAATGACTGTGTATGTTCCTCATATGGTGTTAACAGTGTTAGAACAAAAAGGACCACATGAGTTATCATCCAGCCAAATGTTGCAGTATCAGGCAATATTGAAAGAGCAGGATGATGTAGAATTAAAAACTACTAACCATGTAAATCCAGCAGAGTTTCTTCGCAGTGAGGCGAAAGAAGAACTTACACATGATTGCGTTGAAGTAATTGAACAAGTATACTCCAGCCAGCCGGACTTGAAGGATACACCATTGGAAACAGCAGACTGGGAGTTGTTTACCGATGGATCCAGCTTTATGGAAAACGGTACTAGGTATGCTGGGTATGCAGTGGTCACGGTTTCACAGGTAATAGAGGCCAAAGCCTTGCCTCACAGAACATCAGCACAAAAAGCGGAAATTATCGGACTAACCAGAGCCTTAATTTTAAGCACAGGAAAGAAAGCGAATATTTGGACTGATTCAAAATATGCTTTCGGAGTGGTACACATTCATGGTGCACTGTGGAAAGAAAAAGGGCTTCTTAATTCACAGGGGACTCTAATAAAACATCGTGAAGAAGTTTTGGCTCTGCTTGATGCTGTGCACAGACCGGAGCAAGTGGCAGCAATGCATGTACGAGGACATCGAAAGGAAGAAGGAAAGATATTCGATGGTAACTGTTTGGCAGATTAAACAACACGAGATGCGGCTCGACAGGTTTGGACTCAGATGGCTTTAATACCTGTTAAGGTAAATCCTATAACACCTTATTTAAATCAACAGCTGCAGTACACCCCTGAGGATGAAAAATTGGTGCACTTGCTCCGGGCCCAGAAGAACACTATGGGATGGTATGTAACCCTTACAGGACAAGTAGTGGTACCCGGGAATATCACGAAAGTCATTTTAACCACGGAACACAATAAATGCCATTGGGGTGCAGAGGTATTGGTGAAATTTCTGAAAAATGACATAATCTCTAACCGGATGCTAACATTAGCAAAGCGGGTGAATGCAATGTGCCCAGTTTGTTTGAAAAACAATCCCGTGGTGAGAAAGCAAATTCAGTTAGGAAAACTGCAGGTAGGGCCAGAGCCAGGAGATTATTGGCAGATAGACTTTTCAGAATTGCCACGAGCACAGGGGTATAAGTACATACTGGTTTATGTGTGCACATTCTCTGGATGGCCAGAAGCTTTTCCATGTAGAACCAATCAAGCTAAAGAGGCAGTTAAAACATTGTTAAGGAAAATTATTCCGAAATTCGGGGTTCCACTAGGGCTATCATCCACATTTCATTGCCACCATAGTACAGGAAGTAGCTCGAATATTAGATATAACCTAGAATTTATACACACCATGGAGACCTCAATCAAGTGAACAAGTAGAGGAAATGAATCAGACCCTAAAAGGGCAAATTAAAAAAATTTGTCAGGAAGCCAAATTACAGTGGCCCCAAGCGTTACCACTAGAGCTACTAAGAACTAGAATTAAGCCACGAGAGAAAGTGGGAGTAAGTCCATATGAAATATTGTATGGCAAACCATACTATGCAAACACTCTGAAAGGCAATTTACACATAACAGGAAAAGAAGTGTGTGAAAATCATACACGGGTTACTACCTTGGAAGAATGGGGAACAATTTGGGGACCAAGCTTGTTAGAAACCTATAGTTACATTGATACAGTTAAATGGTGCATCCAGTGGACGGGGAAAGTTAATCAGACACACAAAGGTTTAACTATGCTACATTCTATGCAGAGACAACTCAGACAAAAGGAAAATTGGAATTGTATAAAATATACACTTGTGACACTCCGGAATTAGAAATTGGACTGATGCCTGTAAGGATGCTATTAAAATTAGGATGTGAGTGTAGAGGATATAACCATTCTATGACAGGAACTGCCAGCCAGAAGGACATAAATTGCAAGACTACCAGATTAAGGAGTCCAGGGAATTTAGTATGGGTATTAGGACATGGTTTGTGGACAACTCATGTGCCAGTAGATGGGCCAGTTACCCAAATCACATTAGGAATCCAAACATTATGTCCCTTCTGGAAACAATCTAAATTAAAACTACAAATGACAAGGCACAAGAGGGAAGCAGAAAATGAGGAAGATCAATGGCATGAACCTGACAGTGGAGTAAAGTTTGGTTGGGCGTTAGAATCCTTGTTTGCTCAAATTGTCTCTTACAGGAATAGAGAAATGATCTATCGATTGATGGGACAAACAGAAAGATTAGCAGCTGCCACCAAGAAGGGTTTTAGAGATTTAAATCTCCAGCTGCAAGCTACAACTTGTATGACTATACAGAATAGGATGGCTTTAGATTTGTTGTTGTTAAAGGAACATGGGGTGTGTGGATATTTAAGCAATAAAATAGACCACTGTTGTATCCATATCGCAAATGTGACAGTTGACGTAGAGAAAGATATTTCTCAATTAGAAAGTGTAGAAGAAAAAATTAAAGATTTGGAAAAAGAGGCAGAGCACAATTGGTTTGGTGCTCTGTTTCAGTCATTAGGGCTCCAACTTTCTGGATGGATCTCATCAGTGATACAATATGTAATTATGATTGTAATTGTGGTACTTATTGTCACTGGAGTGTTTAAGTGCATTACAGGTGTAATTACCAAGGAGCGATTGCATACTAGAAGACTGCTCAGCGCTGTCACCTATGCTCCAGCGACACTACCTCCATCATATAAGGACACGGTGCAATTAATTCTATCTCCAGATGAAGATCGAGTGAATATTTGAGCATCCCTGCAAAGGAGATTGAGTGATGCTCAAAAGGGGGGAGTTGTTGCAGTATGTTTCAGTAAAATTGAAATATAAAATTAGTAGTAGTTATGCTAAGGACTAATCAAGTAGCTTAGGCCCTGAGTTGGCGAGAGTGAGGAATATTCAGTTAAGTAAATTTATGTGTGTACCAAAGTAAGTCTTGCTGAAACAGTAGAAATGTTACTCTCTTGAATAGTGCATTGTTTATCTACATGATGCATGTGACTTGTCTAGCCGAGTGTAACAATTTATTACTTAGAGGAATGTAGACAGATTAGGAGAACCTTGAGAAAATCACATAGGGGTAGTGAAGTAAGAAAATCAAGGATAAAGAAATTCTCCAAGAAGTGTATTTAAGCTCTGAGAAATTGTAATCGGGCGGGCTCTGACTTTGGACGCTAGTCCTCAGACCCCAGGGCCCTCAATAAAGCATCGCACTAAACAACCTAGTTGTTTTGTGTCTCTCTGTCGGGCAACAAGGGGAGATTGTAACACTATGGGGCACAATGGGACCAAGGGGCTTTCGTGAAACCATGGTGCCTCATGGCACCAAGGGGCCATTTTGAACACCATGGGGCCTAATACAGCAAAGGGACTTTTGTGTCACCATGAGTCCTCTGATAATCAAGGCACAAGTGTGACACCAAGGGGCCTCATAGAAACAAGAGGGTATTGACACACCATGGAGTCTAACAGAACCAAGGGGCCATTGTGCCACCATGGCACTTCATGGAACCAAGAGCCATTGTGAGACCATGGGGCCAAACAGGCCAAGGTGCCATTGTTACTCAATGCTGTCCACTGGAACCAAGGGGCTATTGTGAGACCATGGAGCCTAAGAGAACAAAGGGCCCATTGTGACACCATGCAGCCTATCTGAACCAAGGGTCCATTGTGACACCATGGAACCTAACAGAAGCAAGGTGCCATTCTGATACTATAGGGCCCCATGGCACCAAGGGGCCATTTTGAAACCAAGGGTGCCTAACCGAACCAAAAGGCCATTGTGACACCATGGGACCGTAGAGAAGCAAGAGGCCATTTTGACCATGGGTCCTCATAGAACCCAGAGTGCATTGTGACACCATGGGGCCTCATAGAACCAAGGGTCCATTGTGGCATATGGCAATCATAGAACCAAGGGGCCATGGTAACAGCATGAGATCTCAGAGAATCACAGATCCACTGTGGCACCATGTGGCCCATCTGAACCATGGGGCCATTGTGACAACATGGATCCTAACAGAACCAAGGGGAAATTGTAACACCATGAGGCCAAACAGAATGAATGGGCCATTGTAACTCCATTGGGCCTTATGGAACCAAGGGTCCATCATGACACAATGAGTCCTAACAAAACCAAGGGAAAATGGTGACACCATATGTCCTAAAAGAACCAAGGGTCTATTGGGAGTACCATAGGGCCTAAGGAAACCCAGTAGCCATTGTGACCCCATTGTGCTATATGAAACCAATGGGCCATTTTGATACGATGGGACCTAATAGAACCATGTGGCAAATGTGACACCAATGTGCTGCCTGGAACCAATGTTCCATTGTGACCTGATGGGACCTCATAGAACCAATGAGCCGTTGTGACACCATGGGACTTCATGGAACCATCATGACATGATGGGGCCTCAGTGAACCAAGATGCCATTGTGACACCATGGGGCCTCATAGAAACCAAAGGTGTATTGTGACACCAGTGGGCCTAACAGGACCAAGTGTCCATTGTGACATATGAGGGCTCATAGAACTCAGGGGCCATTATAACACCATGGGAGCTCACAGAACCATGGGTCCATTGTGACACCATGTGGCATGTCTGATCTAAGTGGTCATTGTTGCAACATGGACTCAAACAGAATCAAGGTCCATTGTGACACCAAGTAGCCTCATGGCACCAAAGGGCCACTTTGAACACCATACGAGCTCACAGAACCAAGGGGCAATTATTAACACTATGGGGCCTAACAGAACCAAGGGGCCATAGTTACACCATGGGTCTTAACAGATGGGAAATTGTGACACCATGGGGCATAAAAGAAGCAAGGGGTTTGGGTCACACCATAGAGCCTAACAGACAAAGGGGCCATTTCCACACCACATGGTGTCCACCAGAATCAAGGGGCCATTATGACATCATGGGGCCTCCCATGAACCAAGGGACCATTGTGACACCATGGAGCCTGACTGGACCATGGTGCCAGTTGTGACACCGTAGGCCTCGTGGCACCAAGGTGCCATTTTGAACACTGTGGGGTCTAAAAGGACCAAGGGGACCATTTTATACCATGGGGCATAATGGATGCAAGGGTTTATTGTGACACCATTGGGCCTAACAGAACAATGGGGCTGTTGTGACACTATGGGAGCTCATTACACCAAGGGGCCATTGTAAAAACATGAGACCTCATTGAACCAAGGGTCCATTGTGACACCATAGGTCCTCAGAAAACCAAGGGGTCATTGTGACACCTGGGGCCTAATAGACCCAAGGGTGTATTGTGACACCATGGGGCGTAACAGAGCCAAAGGGCCAGTGTGACACCGTGAAGGCTCATAGAACCAATGGTCCATTGAGACACCATGGGATCTCATGGTATCTAAAGGTCATTGTGACACCATGGGGCCTCATAGATCCCAGGTTCCATTGTGTCACTATAGGACCTCACGGAACCAAGTGGCCATTTTGACATCATGGAGCCTCATGGAACAATGGTCTATGATGACACCATGGGGCCATACAGAACCAAGGTGCCATTGTGACACCTTGGAACTTAACAAAACTAAGGAGCCATTTTGACATCATGGCCTCATAAAACCAAGGGGCCAATGTGACACCATGGGACCTCACAGAACCATGTTGTGGCACCATCTGGTATGTCTGATCAAATTGGTCATTTTGACAACATGGACCCAAACAGAACCAAAGTGCCATTGTGACATGAAGCAGGTTCATGGAACCGATGGCCCATTTTGAACGCCATGGGAGCTCATGGAACCAAGGGGCAATTATTAACACCATGGGGCCTAACAGAACCAAGGGGCCATGGTGACACTGTGGGGTCTCATAGAATCAAGGTTGTGTTGTGACACCATGGTGCCTAACAGAGCCAAAGGTCCATTGTGACACATGGGGGCTCATAGAAGCAAAGGGCCCTTGTAACACCTAGAAACACATAGAACCTCATGGAATCAAGTGGCCATTGTGACACTTTGGTGCCTCATAGAACCAAGGGGCCATTCTGGAACCATGGGGCCTCTGAGAAGCAAGAGGTGATGTAGACACCATGGAAACTAATGAAACCAAGGGCCATTGTTACATCATGAGGTCTAAGAGAAGCAAGGGGCCATGGTGTTACCTTGGGGCCTAAAAAAATCATGGGGCCATTTTGACACCATGGAGTCTCGTGGAACCACAATGCCATTGTGACACCAATGGACCACAAAAACCAAAGGGGAATTGGTACACCCCGGGGCCTAAGAGAACCAAGGTGCCATTGTAGCACCACGGATAGTAACAGATAAAAATAGTCATTATGGCAGCATGGGGAAGGAGACATTGTGATACCTTGAGACCTTACGGAACCAAGGGACCATTGTGACACCATGAGGCCTAACAGAACTCAGTGGCCATTGTGACATCATGGGCCCTAACAGAACCAAGGGGCCATTCTGACACCATAGGACCCAACAGAACCAAGGATGCTACTGAGGAATCTCGTGTGAACATTAATAAAACCAAGAATCTGCTCCAGTTGAGCACCTCTCCCCAGGTGTCCTGGGGTGACGTTACGATGCTTTGTATCCCCAATTGTGTGTGCTGTTCATTTCTGGAATTATGTTCAGTGCTTTCAGAATTGACTCTGAAAGTGAAGATTTGTTTTGTCTAGTTAGCGGGCACCCCTCCACCATCGTCTGGGCTTAGGGAGGCTCAATGGCTTTGCTTTCACTTTGCTGGCTTGGCTGCTGCTTTGCTTGCTTTGCTTTCGCTTTGCTTGCTTGGCTTGGCTCGCTGGCTTTGCTTTTGCTTTTTCCTTATTAGTTCGTTTAGCTAGGCAGCCAAATTTCCTTCTCTGGACTGTTTTCTTTGCTTTCCATCTTCTCTTTTCCTGAATACCATCTGAACCTGTTCCGTACCAGGACCTAGGAACATCGAGTAGCCCCTGGAGTCTGCATTTTCATGATAACCATTCAGCCCTCCCTGGCGCCAGAGACTTTCTGAGTTTGTTCATCCTCTCAGACTGGTGAAAGAGTTTCTTTTGTCATCTGTGGCTGTTTTTTTCTTGTATTGGGGAGTGTGGTTTTTTTTTTTTTTGTTTGCTAAATAAACAGGTTTTATCCACTTTTCCTCTGAGGAAATTCTTCCTGAACCCGGTGGTGGGGGTCTGTTTTTTTTTTGGGGGGGGGGCCTCCTTCCAGAGGTTTTCCTCTTAATTTGTCCTAAATCAGGACACCAGGGTTCTACAGGTCCTGCAGGATTCTGCTCCATCACAGGCTTCCTGTTTGGTCATAGCCTCCTTTGGGAATTGATCTACTGCAGAGCAGGATCCAGCACTGGATGCAGGCGAATTCCTGCTCCATTCTGGGCCTCCATGGACTGCAAGTGGATCTCTGCTGCATCATGAGGTACCTGAGCCAGTCCCCCTTCCCATGTGTCGCTGCATGATTAGGGCAGGGGAAATTTGGGAGGACCAGAACTCCTGTTTCCTCCAGTTACACAGTTGTGAATACTGAGTTTTCGGAGTAGCTACTGCCCATTCTGGTGTTGTGTCACCAACTGAACCATCCAGCAGTTCAATCTTAGGTCAGGCTCCCATATTGACAGGATCTTTTCTTGATCCCCTCTGGCTCTCATCCATAATTTCCTATATACTTGACCTAAGCATTCTTTTTCCAGGAACAATCTTAAAATGCTGGAAATAAGATTTTAAAGTTTTAGAATAGAATAATATATATAGAAAACAAGTAGAACTTTTAGAACAAAAGTTTGTCCTTTTGGCCTTCTTCTTCATAAGTCTAAGTAATATTTCATAGTTAAATAAAAAGTCTGCATTACAAGCCACAAATTGTTAGTTATTAAGTTAAAAGTAAAAATAATTTAAGCATCATTTCTTAATTAAGCAATTTATCCTTAAAATCCCTGTAAAAAAAAAAAAAAGTCTTCATTTAAAATTGTTTAACTTAAAGTACTGTAAAACTCACCTTTGGTAAAACTAGAATAGAAATAAAAAGTAATAAACATCTAAATCCAAACAAAAAATAAAATCTCACACATTTAATCCCAACCCTAACAAAAAATCCCCCCACAGCATTAATTTATCATCCAAACATTGGGCAAGTCTTTGCAATCTTCGGGCCTAGATATTGAAATGAGTCCCATCAATGTTGGGATACCCAGACTCCATCCTTCATGCTGGAGTGCAGGATGGCATCACATGTGCACGGTGTTAGGCATTGCCATTCCTTGACAGTTGATCAAATCTGGAGGTCAGGGGATTCAAGGAGCCCTGCTTTTGCATCCGTTTGGTCTGCCAAGTATCTTAGTCTAGGGATGGTGTATATGTTTTGGGTTATGTCAGTTTTCTGAAGAGGTTTTCATGTGAAGATGTATGCTCTGACACATGTTACTCACCAAGCTGGTGACATGGCAGTCCACTTCCCTTTGCTGCAGAGCACGTAGAAAGTGCTGGTGGTCAAAAGCCTTAGCCAATATCCATGAATACAACAGCCAGCAGCCTGTGTTCTCTTCTGGCAGATCAAATTATTGTTTGCAGGAGTATCAATTTTTCAGAGCATCCCGCTGCTTCATAAAGCCTCTTTGCCTTGGCTTGAGGGAGCATGCCTCAGTTAACCTTGCTGATCTTATTCTGGAGAACAGTCTTAACAAGATGGAACCAATCGTGATCATTCATGGCTTCTTATAAATAGATATGATAATAGATTTCTTTTCCAGGTTAAGTATAGGTGGCCCATCCACCTGGTCCAAATTGGTAAATTCATCTCAAATATGGGCAGTGGCCAACAAAGTATGATTGAAAGAACTGTATTGCTCCCACATGTCCTACCCACTGTCCAGCAATGCTGTTCAGCCTTATGTTTTATTTTCATGAACAGGAACAATCCATCGAGCTTTGTCCACAAAAGTATGTACCATACCAATGGAGAAGAGCAGTGCTCTGGATGCTCTGGGCCCAGACTGTCTTCTCTTGCCTCATCTTAGAGAGACCTAGGGCCAACAGCAGAAGAGTTTTTGTCACACCACTTTCCTCGTGCACTCCTATAGGAAAATCCCAAAAATTCAATGTCTGATGCATTTGTAAGATCTTGAGTTAGTCTGTGAAGGCACTGGTATTTCCTGACCTTCTCATTGGCAGCAACTTTCAAGGAGGAGTTGGAGTGCTTGTATCTGACTGTCATGTTCACCATGAATGCCTTTCCTCCTTTAACAAATATCAAATCTGGCTTGTATAACTTGTTGTGATCGTCTCTTGAAACACAGTCCAGTTCTTCTTTTTAGCAGCTCACAGATGTGTCTCTTTGTGCCTTTATTCCTGGTGTTTTGAGTAATTGGACAGTTCCCTATAATATGGGCTGATGTTTCATTATCAGCACCACAATATTATCAAGTTTCCACAAGTACCCCTGGCCAGGATCTCTCTCGTGGGGCAGACATTGACTCTCAACTGTAGTGCAGTTACCAATTTTCTATGAGGTGTGCTTCTGTACCTGGTTATCCTCCAATTACTGATATTATCATTTTCAAACTTCTCAATACCGTGGCCTTGGGATAAGAGTAATTTTATGATATGATATGATATGATATGATATGATATGATATGATATGATATGATATGATATACATCATATGCTTTGGAATACTTGGCCAATTCCTCCCAGTTTCCACCAAAGTAGTTTACATGTTCCAAGAACTGTTTAGCATGGCTCCTCCTCGGGTTTGCCTTTTTAGAGCCTGCACATTTCTTGGCTGTGGTTTTAGTCTGTTCTTATTATCACCTCCAGCCTGGGCTTCGGTCCATACTTGGTTCTGATAGTAGCAGGGGACTTCATCACCTCTCCATTGGAATCCCAACCAAGCAGGCAGTTCAATTCCCACAAGCATGACTATATCAGCTATTTCACTACTATGTTTAAGTTTAGTTAATAGCAGAAATAAAAATTATATTTTTATAGCAAAATTGCTATAACAGTATACATACAGCATGCATTTTAATATTTGCAAAAAACCAATATTATAATATGGATTTATATCATGCTGGACATTTTCCAGCCCATTCCCAGCTCAAAGCAGAGGGAAGAAGAAAAGGAAAGAGCGGCCCTGACAGAATCCCAGAAAGATGGTGATGAGAAGGGGCCCAGCAGGGTGAGACACCTCAAACCCAGTGAAGGTGCAAATGAGACCATAGGAGCACAACCTACGAATTTGATTGAACATGGATTTGATTGAACTGGAAATGTGAGGTAGAGAAATAGGAAAGAGAGAAAAAGAAAGAGGGAAGAGTTGAGGCTGGGACTGGGCAGCTGCTGGGAAGAGCCACAGAGCACAGCGCCTTTCACCAGCACGGCCAGAGCCCAAACTGAACAATTTGCTCAGTGGTGACTCCCCAGAGAGTGGCATGAAAAATGTGTTCCTCTTTGTGTTGATTTAAAAAGGTGTAATACAAGAAAATAAGAGACAAATAGTAAAGTAAAAGGTTACAATGGTTGGGAGTTTGGTATTTGGTTAAGAATACACTTTTTTTTGAGGTATATTTCTTGAATTTATTAGCTTCTTGTATATTAATAGACTTATTGTATAGTTTCAAACTGTTTTATAAATCATATTTTATAATTTAGGATTTGTTTTAAAGGTTATTTTATGAGTTTCGTTTTTAAGAGCATTTGTGGGTTTTTGTTGTGGTTTTAATTTATTTTTTTTAATAAGTTTAGATTTGTGGCTTTTAGTTTTTAGAGACAGTTGGTGTTGGTAACTGGTATATTAGCAATAGGTGTTTCTATTGAGTGTTATTTAATTAAGTAAGTAGTTTCTTTATTACAAATGCACTTTATTAACCTATGTTACTTTTAAAGAAAACTATATTAAAAAAACAATTTTAACACTACACATACAGTATTTCTCTGAATATTCAGGAGAAGCCAATGCCATAACATGTATTTGTAGCAGCGGCAGAGCCGCAGCGCCCAGCGCTCCCCACTCCCACCCCACCTGCGCCACCCCCTCGCATCCAGCGACCCCCGGGAGCGGAACTGGGGCTCGGGGGGAGGGGACGGCACGGACGGATCTGCACTGGGGGGCCCCGAGCCCCCTGCCCAGCCCTGTGAAGCGCGGAAAAACTCTCTATACCACACAAAATAAGGTATAAGAGTAGGAATGTATTTATTCAGCGCTGAGGGGGATAGCTCCTCCAAAACCACGCACTCCTTTGGCGACCTGCACCTCTCTTTTTATTCTCTACAAACTAGAATTGCACAATACACCTAATACATATTCATTGCCTGTCCCCGATTCATATTAAAATTAGCTACACGCCTCTTTCTGCTCCACACTGCTCCTTGGGAAAAAGTAAACAGTCTTCCTCTCAGTTGAACTTTTCATCTTGTCTCCTAGCACGTATTCTTTTTACTCCTTTGCCCATCTTCTGGACTTTGATACCAGTTTTCCTGGGTTCAGGGATCTGGAGAATCCCCCTTATCCTGTGGTGCCTTTGTCCTTGCATCCTGTTCGCCCACCCCAGCTCTTTATCTTATCCTGCAGCCTTGCTCTCCCCTGTTCTTGTAAGCACCGTAAATTCCAGCAAACATAGGGTTTTGTCAGCCCCCTTCTAGTCCAAGCATTTCTCGATGCTCGATTCCTAACTCTCAGTTGCTCTGTCTCCCCTGCAGGCTCAGGGGGTGCTGCCCCCTCCCCAACAGCCGCTGCTGCGGCGGCCGTGGGGCACAGGGGGTGGCAAAGGGGGGTCCGGGATGCGAGCGGGGGAGCAGCGGGAGGAAGAGGAGAGAGGGGAAGGAGAGGAGAGAGGAAGGGGAGGAGAGAGGAAGGGGAGGAGCAGGAGCAGGAGAAGCAGGAGAGGTGCAGCAGGCGCAGGCGGAGAATCGCGGTGCTGCAGGGCGAGCCCGCTGAGCCCGCAGCTCCGCTGGCCCCGGCAGCATCGCATTCCTGCATCCCGCGGGTGAGCGCGGAGGGGAAGCTCGGCCCGGGGCTATCGCGGCAGCTCCGGCACGGCTGGTTGGGTTTCGGATTCTTGGGGGATGGGGGGTGGTGTTTGTGCCTCGCAGATTCGGGAATCGAGTCCCAAATGTATTTGGGTGTCCCTGGGAGAGGTATTGTTTTATTGATGTGAGGAGGGGATGTTTCTGGCTCTTGCAGGAATCCAAAGCTGAGCCGTAAATGCTCCTTGGGGGGATTTGGAGGGGCCCACGTGGCGATGGCCCGGTCCCGGCGGGGCGGGACATCGGTTTTGGGGATTCCCGGGAGAGGCGGGGGATGAAAGGCGGGAGCCCCGGCGTGGGGAGAGGGGCGACAGCAGAGCTGGGGGACCCCCGGCAGCCTGGAGGGGAGGTGGAGCCGGGAGATGAGTGGGGTGCGGGCCCCCCGAGCCTGGAAGGGCTTGGCAGGGAACGGGAGAAGCCCTGAGTGCCTGGAGTGGGGGGATGCTGGAGAGGGGGACCCTGGGACCTGAGTCAGGATCAGGGCAGGATGAGCCCTGGGACTCAGAAAACTCCCTCAGCGTGCCTGAGCAGGAGCCAGGAGAGGGGGAATCTCCAGGAGCCACGGGTCCCCATCAGCTCTGAGATCAGGAACCCCTAAAACCACAAAGTGAACACAGTGTGAACAGGGATCATCTGGGAGAGTGTTTTTGGGCTCCTTCGTGATTTTTGGAGGTTTTTATGGACACCAGACAGCCCGGGCATTTCTTGAGATGCACTCAGACAGCAGGACCTTCAAAGCCGTATCAATCACTTTGTTTTTCCCCCAAACCAAGATTTTCCAATGCCAAGTCTTATCCAGATGGAGGAAAAGGCTGTGAGGAACAGGAAGATGCCCCCGGACAGCCAGGCAGGTGAGGAGGATGTCACTGCCCCTTTCCCCCTCTGTCCTGCTGGGGAGGATTGGGGGCATCTCCTTCTCCTTCCCTCTGGCACAGAGGCAAATCCCATCCTCTCCTTGTCCTTCCCCCCCAGACCAGGAGCTGAGGACGGAGACCAGGGAGGACAAATCCCCACAGCAGAACCTCGTGGAAGAGGCTGTTTGCAGTGGCTCCACAGTGCAGGAATCCAACAGGGAGGAAAAGCCACGGAGATCCTGCACAAGGAGGGGCTGCAAACGCAGATCATGGGGATCCGAGGAGGAAAGACCCAGCCTGGGCCGGGCAGGCAGCCAGAGATGTGGCCAGAGCTCTGAGCTGAGGGTCCATGAGCAGCTTCATGATGGCAAAAAGCCCCTTCAGTGTTTGGAATGTGGGAAGAGTTTCCGCACGAGCTCTGGCCTTGTCCGCCACCAGAAGATCCACACTGGGGAACGGCCCTATGAGTGTGGGAAATGTGGGAAGGGATTCAGAAACACCTCAGATCTGATCAGGCACCAGACAGTGCACACTGGGGAACGGCCCTACGTGTGTGGGGAATGTGGGAAGGGATTCAAGTGCAGCTCCAGCCTGATCCGCCACCAGAGGACCCACACTGGGCAACAGCCCTACGAGTGTGAGGAATGTGGGAAGGGATTCAGTGTGAGGTCCGGTTTGACCCGCCACCAGAGGATCCACACTGGGGAACGGCCCTACGAGTGTGGGGAATGTGGCATGAGTTTCAGGATGCGCAGTGACCTCACCCACCACCAGAGGATCCACAGTGGGGTACGACCGTATGTGTGTGGGGAATGTGGGAGGAGCTTTAGCCAGAACTCCAACCTGATTGTCCACCAGATGATCCACACTGGCGAACGACCCTATGTGTGTGGGGAATGTGGGAAGAGCTTCAGCCAGAATCACAAACTGATTGTCCACCAGATGATCCACACGAGGGTACGACCATATGCGTGTGGGGAATGTGGGAAGGGCTGCAGAACCACCACTGAGCTGATCCGCCACCAGACAGTGCACACTGGGGCATGGCCCAACGAGTGTGGGGAATGTGGGAAGGGATTCAGAAACACCTCTGAGCTGATCCGCCACCAGACGGTGCACACCGGGGAACGGCCCTACAAGTGTGGGGAATGTGGGAAGGGATTCAGCCAGAGCTCCAGCCTGATCCGCCACCAGAGGACCCACACTGGGGAACAGTCCTATGTGTGTGGGGAATGTGGGAAGGGATTCCGAGACACCTCTGAACTAATCCAACACCTGACAGTGCACACCGGGGAACGGCCCTACGAGTGTGGGGAATGTGGGAAGAGCTTCAGCGTGAGGTCCAGTTTGATCCGCCACCAGAGGATCCACACTGGGGAACGGCCCTACGAGTGTGGGGAATGTGGGAAGAGCTTCAGCGTGAGGTCCAGTTTGATCCGCCACCAGAGGATCCACACTGGGGAACGGCCCTACAAGTGTGGGGAATGTGGGAAGGGCTGCCATGACACCTCTGAACTTAGGCAACACCTGACAGTGCACACCAGGGAACAGCCCTACAACTGTGGGAAATGTCGGAAGAGCTTCAGGCACAGATCCCACCTGAGTGTCCACCAGAGTATCCACACCAGGGAGAAGCCCTATGAATGTCCTGAGTGTGGCAAGAGGTTTCAGAGGAGATGCAGTCTGTTAAAGCATCAGCAGATTCATGTAGAGGAGAGGAGAGGCCCTTCCACTTCCCCTAGTGCAGGAAGGGCTTTAAGAAAAACTCCACCCTCGTCACCCACCAGTGGATCCACACCAGGGAAAGGCCCTAACAGTGTCCTGAGTGTGGGAAGAGCTTCTCCCAGAACTCTGCCATGACCCAGCACCAATGGGGGCACTGGCAAGGGAAGCTCTGTAAGTGCCCCGTGGGAAGAGGTTCCTGCACTGCTCCAGCTCCATCCCCTCTGTTGGACCCTGTTGGATGCTCCCCAGTGACCCTCGTTGGGCAGAGCCTTGGTGATCCATGGTCCTGGTGATCCATGTTGGGAACTCACCTGGCTGGTGGTCTCCACATCTTCCTGGCTTTCTGTAAGCACCTGGACTCAGCAGGCCAAAAACCCATTGGGATGCAGACTGACATCAGGAATTCATTTGGGACAGCGGATTTTACTTTCCACCCTGTGAGAGTCCGTGTGAGCCTCTCGTCTGTTTCTGCCCAACGACCCTCGCCTGAGGCCTGCGCTGGCCAAGGATGGGAGGAACGCCAAGTGACTGTTCTGCAGGTGATGCCTACCAGGACTGGTTTCTCATGACGACTCGTCACGGGGCGCTTACTCAACAAAGCTCCCACAGATGGAAGAACAATGGACTGGTCCAGTATGGGCTGCCCTGCGTGTGTTCATGACAAAGAAGATGGTTTGGTGTGCCTAGAAAAGTCCTGTTTCTACCTGTTCCCCAGCATAACGATCTCCACATACAATAGTCCATAAATCTTCCACCTTTTGGCCAGAAGCCACTTGCTTTGGGAAAGGACTATAAAAGTGACTCTCAGAGGAGACCCCCGAGATTTCCCCAGATGGCAACAGACATCTATTAGCTGGCTCCACGAGGATTCGTCTGCCCATCTTGGTAGCTATAATCCTGACCCCCCCTTTCTCTCTCTCTCTCTCTTTCTCTCTCTGTCCCACTATCACATTTTGGTTGGCACTAAATAAAATGCATTTCTGTAAAAGTAAACTGGTTTTGTCCCCTGCTGTGTCTTTTGTTCTCTGAGATCCATAGAAGAACCAGTCACAACTCCCGCTCAGGTTGGGCGGACCGTGACCTGCAGCCAAAAGGCTGTGCCCATTTCTGTTCATTGCTGCTCTGATGAGGATGGATCCTCAGTCACTTGGAGGATGATGATGAATTTTACAACTCCAGAGGCCTCTTCTTTCTTGACCTCTTCAGTTCAGGAATTCAGCAACAAACGCTGATAAACATTTTTTCAAAGAAGGCAAACAAGAAAAGCCCCTGGGAATAATTTTAGTTTTCAATTATTTTGTGGTTAATTAGTCAGATTTCAGAAGTGTATTCAAAGTTAATAAAATATGTTGAAATAATGGAGAGAGAACTGTTTTGTCTTGTCTTTTCCTCTTTCTATGTTGATATCAACAAAGTCCAATTGATATTGACCCCCAGCACTTTCCAGTGCAGTCTGAATAGATATGAAAATCAAGATCCTTGAAGAATGACCATAAATAACACTTTGTCCCTACTCCTTCCTCACCATTTCCCTCATCCAATCCATGGAACCGCTATGGATCAGGAATGGTGTGACCAGCAGGACCAGGACAGTCATTCTTCCCTTGTTCTCAGTACTTGTGAAGCTCCAGTTCGAGTGCTGTGTCCAGTTCTGGGCCCCCCAATTTAGGAGGGGCTAAAACATGTCCAGAGAAGAGCAACAAGGCTGGTGAGGTGTGTGGAACACAAGTCCTGTGAGAAGTAGCTGAGGGAGCTGAGGATGTTTATCCTGGAGAAGACGAGGCTCAGGTGAGACCTCATCACTCATCACTCTACAACTCCCTGGCAGGAGGGTGCAGACAGGTAAAGGTGAGTCTCTTCTGTCAGGGAACAATGAAAGGACAAAACAACACTGTCATAAGATGAACCAGGGTAGTTTTCGGCTGGACTTTAGGAAATATTCATGAATAAAAGGGTGACTGGGCATTGGAATGGGCTGCCCAGGGATGTGGATGAGTCACTGTCCCTGGAAGTGTTTCAGGAAAGACTGGATGTAGCACTGAGTGCCATGGTCTGGGTGACAAGCTGGTGTTGGGTCACAGGTTGGACTAGATGCTCTCCAAGGTCTTTTCCAGCCTGGGTGATTCTGGGATGATTGTGACACTGCAGGGCCCTGGGGAAGCAAGGGGCCATTGTGGTACTGCAGGGCCTCATGGAACTGAGAGGACCAGAGTGACACTGTGTACATCATCACAACAGAGAGCCAAGGGGCCACAGTGACACTGTGGGGCTACATGGAAGCAAGGAGTCCATGGTGAGAGTCTGGGTCCTCATGGAATCACAGAGGCCACTGTGACACTGCAGAACCAAGGAGAGTCTTGTGAGAGCCTGGGGCCCAATGGAATCAAGGGGCCATTGCTCCACTGCAAGAACTCTTGGAACTGAGGGAACAATTGTGACACTGTGGTGCCCCATGGAACCAAGGGTCCCTGTAACACTGCAGGATCTTGTGTAACCAGGGCTCCATTGTGACACTGCAGCACCAAGGAATTCATGGTGACACTCAGAGGCCTCCTGGAACCAAGAGGCCACTGGGACACCGCAGGGCCTTGTGGGTCCGTGCAGAGCATTGTGACAGAGCAGGACCTCATGTAATGATGGGACCATTGTTACACTGCAGGGCCCCATGGAAGCATGGGGCCAGGGTTGTTCCTCAGGGACTCCTGGAATTAAGGAAACATGTTTGACACTGTGGTGCATCTTGGGACCAAGAGGCCATTGGGACACTGTGGGACCTAAGAATCCAAGGGACTTTGTGACACCAAGGGGTCCCATGGAACCCAAGAGACATTGTGACACTGGAAGGCCTCATGGAGTCATGGAGACCATTGTGACAGTGCAGGGCCTCATGGAAGCATGGAGACACCAGGTTGGCTGGGATATTTCATCTGCACATGGTAGGAGGGCTCTGCAGAGGGACCTGGACAGGCTGGATCCAGGGCCCAAATCCAACAAGGTGAGGTTTAACAAGAACAAGTTCCAGGTCCTGCACTTCGATTACAAATCCTGCAGTGCTACAAGCTGGGGACAGAGTGGCTGGAGAGCAGCCAGGCAGAAAGGGACCTGGGGGCACTGATGGACAGCAGGCTGGACATGAGCCAGCAATGTGCCCAGGTGGCCAAGAAAGCCAATGGCTCCTGGCCTGGATCAGGAATGGTGTGGCCAGCAGGAGCAGGGCAGTGATTCTTCCCCTGTGCTGTTTGGGCAGCACCACGAGTGCTGTGAACAGTTCTGGGCCCCCCAATTTCAGAATAACATGGAGGGGCTGGAGCATGTCCAGAGAAGGGCAGAAAGGCTGGTGAGGGGTCTGGAAAACAAGTCTTGGAGGAATCGCTGAGGGAGCTGGGGTTGTTTATCCTGGAGAAGAGGAGGCTCAGGGAGACAAGGTGTTGTCAGGACACAGGTTGGACTTGATGATCTATAAGGACTTTTCCAGCCTGGATGGTTCTGTGATTCTTTGAAAGCACCCCTGGAGCAGTTGCAGGATGAGACTTGAGACTTCTTCTCACAAGGTCCAGCAGCCCAGGTCCCTCAGCTTCTCCACACAACCCCAAAACCCATCCTGTCAGTCCTGCAGAGCCTCTCCAGCCCCTCCTCACTGCCCAGAACAGGGAGCCCCACACCCAGACACACCAGCCCAGATGTGCCCCCCTGGCCTATGGTGCCTCTGGCCAGCAAGCATCACGAGTCACTGCAGGAGCCTGCAGACAATTCCTGAAGCACTTGTAGGATGATCCTGCTCTCCAAGGGATGTTCCCATGGTGCCAATTTAGGAACTGAAATGGGGAGTGGGTCCAGAGAGGAAAGGACCAACAGGGATGGGCTGTTTTCAGGGGAGGGGACAGGATTGGGAAAGAGAAATATGGATCAGGAATGAGGAAAGAAAGCAAAGGTGAAGAAGGAAAGGAAATACTCAGGGCAGTTTGAGGGTGGCTGCCAGGCAGCCCTGGCTATGAGCAATGTCTGCAATGGGACAGGAAATGCACAGCTCCTGGGAACAAATTTTCTGGCTGACTGCAGAGGCCACGACAAACCTGAGTGGTTTCCCTTGTGTCCCCCAGCCCTTGCTGGCCACAGGGGCTGATGGCATTTGTGCTCATTCAGCTCCATCTCCCCACAGCAACACCATGGGGGTGCTGACGCCTGCTCTGTGCAGTGCAAACAGGGGCTTCTGAGCCAGTGCTGCCGTGTCTGTGCCTGAAAGGATGCAGCACCTGTGTGAGCTGGGAAAGAGGCCAGGGCTGCAGAGGGGGGATGTTGTTGGCAGGTGCATGAGGACACTCTGGGACGCTGCCCTGGGGTGTGCAGAGCAGTGGGAATGGATCAGCCCCTGCTCTGCTGCTCCTTGCCAGGGTCTCCCCCTTGCAGGGACCTTGCAGAGCACCAGCCATGATGTTTGCCCCCAGCCTGCCCACGCCAGCCTGGGGCTGCTCAAGGGGGTTTTCTCTGCTCAGCATTGGCCTGGCCAAGTGTTCTGGAGAGAGCCTGGCCAAGGAGCCTGGAGGCCCCAGGCCCTGCCCTGAGGTGTCAGCGCTGCCCCAGCAGTGCTCATGGCCTGTCCCTGCTGCAGCCCTGGCACTGCCACCCCCAGGGCTGTGCCCGGCCCTGAGAGCACTCAGGCCCTGCAGCAACACGAGGAGCAGGAGGACAGCGGGGCAGTGGCACGGGAGCAGCACTGGCAACATAAAGTGCTGCTGCTGCTGGGCACAGCTGCTGTGCCAGCACTGATCTGCCCCAGTTCTGCACACAGACATTGCTGCTGCAGCTCCAGGGAAGGGAAGAAATGTGTATGTCAGGAAAACAATTTGCTTTGACAGAGGTTCTTTATTTTATTTAAAGCCACATAGAGCACAGGCCCTCATTCACACAGTGGAAAGAAAGAAAAAGAGCAGAAACAATGGCCTTGCTTCATGAACATCACTGAAACTAAAACAAAGAAAAAACCAGAGAACCATACCAAGAACAATATAAGATGACTTTTATTACAAGTAATTTGCAGAAAATTTCAAGTAATTTACTGTTGGGGAACCCATCCAGTTATCAGTCCCCACACTGCAGCCTTTAGTTCCTGGTTCCTCAGGCTGTAGATGAGGGGGTTCAGGGCTGAAGGCACCACTGAGTACAGAAATGACAGTGCCAGATCTAGAGTTGGGGAGGAGATGGAGGGGGGCTTAAGGCAGGAAAATGTGCCAGTGCTGAGGAACAGTGAGACCACAGCCAGGTGAGGGAGGCAGGTGGAAAAGGCTTTGTGCCGTCCCTGCTCAGAGGGGATCCTCAGCACAGCCCTGAAGATCTGCACATAGGAGAAAACAATGAACATAAAACAACCAAATGATAGACAGGCAGTAACAGCAAGAAGCCCAAGTTCCCTGAAGTGGGAGTGTGCGCAGGAGAGCTTGAGGATGTGTGGGATTTCACAGAAGAACTGGCCCAATGCATTGCCCTTGCACAGGGGCAGGGAAAATGTATTGGCCGTGTGCAGCAGAGCATTGAGAAAGCCACTGGCCCAGGCAGCTGCTGCCATGTGGGCACAAGCTCTGCTGCCCAGGAGGGTCCCGTAGTGCAGGGGTTTGCAGATGGACACGTAGCGGTCGTAGCACATGATGGTCAGGAGGGAAAACTCTGCTCCAATGAAAAAGGCAAAGAAAAACACCTGTGCCACACATCCTGAGTAGGAGATATTCCTGGTGTCCCAGAGGGAATTGTGCATGGCTTTGGGCACAGTGGTGCAGATGCAGCCCAGGTCAGTGAGGGCCAGGTTGAGCAGGAAGAAGAACATGGGGGTGTGCAGGTGGTGGCCGCAGGCTACGGCGCTGATGATGAGGCCGTTGGCCAGGAGGGCAGCCAGGGAGATGCCCAGGAAGAGGCAGAAGTGCAGGAGCTGCAGCTGCCGTGTGTCTGCCAATGGCAGCAGGAGGAAGTTGCTGATGGAGCTGCTGTTGGACATTTGCTGTGTCTTGGAATGGGGATCTGTAAGAAAAGCAATCATGGAATTGTTCAGTTTGGAGAGGACTTTAAATATCCCAGCCCAGCTTGGTGGCCCTTTCCCCCCACTGCCTGCCAAGGGTTCTGCTGCCTGGAGCTGTCCCTGCTAGCAGCTGCTTCCCTGTGCCCAGGGCTGGGCCCTGCTGGTGCTGCCAGAGCCCAGCCCAGCCCTGGGGGCTCAGATCTACCCTGCAAACCCCTCCCAGCACAGGGCACTGCTCAGGGCTTGCGACTGCAGGCTTAGATGTCAATGCCACAGTAACTTTGAGGAGGCTGGAAAAGAGACACTGATGCTGCCTGTAAGGGGCCCTGTGCTGATTTTGTTCTTTTCCATGTCTATTTGGACTTGAGATAATTTGTTGGGTTTTTTTTAAATTTTCTCAACCTGAAGTGAGCAAGGAGTATCAAAGCGCAATTTCCCATCCAGGCAACTGAGAACACTAGATTAAAAAAGCAGACTTTTCCATTTTTGCAGCCTCTGACTTCCTTTGCTTTCTGTATAATCTAATTGGAAATGTTCTGTAATTAAATGTCATGCAGGGAGCAGCAGTCCTGTACATTGCAGCATTCTCACCACACAAGAACACTTCCAAGCCTTACCAGCTGTCTCCTTCCACCCAGACCCTGTCCCCCACTGCTGTGGGCAGCTCCCAGGGCTGGCTGAGAGCTGTTCCTGGCAGGCAGCAGAGTCTCTGCTACAGAACAGCACCCTGGGCTGCAGGACCCTGCTCTGCAGCACAGCCCTGGGCACCCCTGGCTGCCCTACACAAGAGACGATCAGAGAATATACTCACAAAGTCTGTAGGCATTGGGATGTTCCAGCTTTAGGAGATCACTGCAGGAGCTGCAGCTGCCTTGTCCTGCAGCCAGAGGCTTCCTGTGTCCAGGGCTGGGAGTGATTCTGTCCCAGTCACTTGTGAGCATCTTCCCAGCCCTGACGGATTGAAGCTCTCTGTGCCTCTGTGCTGTGCCTGGGGTGGCTGCAGGCAGTGCCCCAGCCCTGCTGGGCTCTGAGAAGAGCTGCTCATCAAGAGAAATGTGCTTTTGAAGCTTTTCTTAATAGCTAGGCTGGCCCTCTGTGCCAGGAGCCCAGCCCAGCTGAGCAGCACAGACACAGCACGAGGACTTTTAATGACTCTCTTGGAGTTTGTGCTGAAGCCCTAAACATCAGTCCCTGAGAGGGAGCTGGATAAACCTCTCAAGAACTCCAAGTCAGAATCAAACTCCAAAGTTTCTTCAAGTTTAATGGGTCCCACAGAGGGACACAACTGAGAAAATGTCCTCAAGCCTCAATCAGAGCAGAGAACTGAAGGCAGAGATGACAGGTGGGGACAAAGAGAAGCCAAGTCTTGGTGCCCTGGGGCACAGCAGGGTCTGTGCCACCAAGGGCTGGGAGGACACACCTTGTCCTGAGCCGTGGGGCCTACTGGCACAGCCCCAGCAAGACTGGGCACTGTCACCCCTTATCCTTCCCTCAGCATCCCCTCCACACCCCAGTGGCCTCAGGGATCTGTTGGGACAAGTCCCTGGGGAGACTTGGCCAAGAATGGCCATGGGGGGCTCCTTCATGCTCCCAGGAACTGCAGGTTTTTCAAAAGACTTGGGTTTTGCTTTTGCCTTGGATTCTCTGAAAGCTTTGTGCAATCATGGCCTCCAATTATCTGCTTTAATTAGTCTCTTGAGAGCCATTGTCAGGCACAACACTCAGTGGGGCTCATTAATGCTTCAAGGTACTTCAGCTTTTTAAGGTACTTCCCTTTTTCCTTTCTTTGAGTCTCTGAAAAAATTTTGTGCAATTATGGCCTTTAATTCTCTTCTTAAAGGATTTCATGAGGAGCCTGTGTTAGGGACAGACCTCAGACGGACCCATTAATGCTCTGAGATGCTTTGGGTTTTTCTTCTGACTTTGATTCCTGGAAAGGTTTGTGCAATCTCCTCTCAGGTGTGAAGTTCAACGTCTCAGCACCAAAGGCACCACGAGGCTCACTGGGATCCATCAAGTCCTGACAAAGCAAATCCTGCCTTGATTTCCCTCTGATCTGGTGCATTTCATTAGGGAGATTTCCTGATACTGTTATGAAGAAATATTTCAAAGAGCTTCTAAGAAATTCACATTCCTGTTTTAAGGAGTATATTTTATTACTGTTCTCTTTAGAGCAGAGGTGATGCAGCATTCTGTGATTGGTATTGAGTCCATGGTCTCTCCTCAGGAGGTCTGTCCTGCTCAGAGAAGCTGTGTCTTGAGGTCTGACCCACTGGGGACAGTCTTGCTTCACATTCCCCAACCCCATGTTGTCTGTCCTCATTCCCCTGGGACCTGCTTTGCTGGATAACTAAGTGCAGTCAGGCCAAAAGATGTTTTCTTGGGTTTTTTAAGTAATCCAAAACTTTTAAGTTTCCCCATTGAAAAGAGACACACTTCTCAGGTGTGTGCCAAGCCCAAGGTGCCACCAAGGAGGTTCCCCTTCTCCAAGGCAGAACCCTGCAAGGAATGTTTGAGACCTTTGCACTCCTTGGTTCCACAAGGCATTGCTGTGTCACCACGGACTCTTGGTTCCATGAGGTTCCATACATTTGCAATGGATATTTGGTTCTTTGGGGCCTTACAGTGTCACAATGCTCTTTTGGTTCCATGAGACTTTAATCTGTCAGGTGTACTTTTGGTTCCTTGACATTCAGTACTCTAAAAATAATCTCTGTAGTTTCAAAGTCTCACAATGGACCCTTGGTTCCATGAAGTTCCTCATTATCAAAAAGGAATCCTTGGTTCCATATGGTCCCACAGTGTCACCACAGTGTCTCCTTGGTTCCACAAGGCTGTGCAGTGTCACAATGCCCTGTAGGTTTCATGAGGCCCCACAATGTCACAATGGACCCTTGGTTCAATGAGTTTCTTTAGTGTCACAATATTCTCCTTGGATCTGCAGTGTCACAATGGTTCCTTGGCTTCACAAGGCCCTGCTGTGTCACAATGAACCCTTGGTTCCATGTGACCCCACAGTGTCACCTTTTTCCTGTGACAACCAGCAACAAACCCCACTGCCAGGGCCAAGTGCCTGGGAAGAAGGAGGAAGGGCGGGGGGAGGTTTGGAGTGGTGGTTTTTGTCTTCCCAGGGCGCAGTGCAGAGGGGTGGGGCTCTGCTGTCCTGGAGATGGCTGAACACCAGCCTGCCCATGGAAGGGGGAAGAGACAACAACCTCTGTCCATGGAACTACAACAGCAGAGAGATCAGGCTAAGGGCTGGGTTTAAAAGACTGTCAGCAGCACAGGAAACCTCAGTCTGAGAGGAAAGATGTGTGCTAATGTCTTTACAAATCATTTGATGGGTGAAGGAATGGGTGTTAAGATGTTGAAATAGATCATAAGGTTTCTATTGACTTTGGTCAGCAGGTTTGTTACTGGGCCCAGACAGCTTGGCCCCTGAAACAGACAAGGGTCTGCACAAGGCTGAACTTCTGAATTTTGGGGGGAAATGCCAGGTTCAAGGGGGGATATGGAACAGCAGGTTTGGGGAGGCTGTACCTTCCTATTACCTCAGCCAATGGGGAAAGGAGGAGGGCAACATGCAGCCGGGAGTTTAGGATAAAAGGAGGCTGCACCCTCTGAAACCTCAAGAGAGAAAAACCCCGTGGGCATGTGCCCCAATGAACTCTCTCTGTTTATTCAAAAGAAGTTGAAGGACTCCTCTGTCTCATTTTTGGACATAAACTTCTGGCATTTCTGGATTTTCTTGACAGTGGCAACATGGAATCTCATGGAACCAAGTGTCCACAGTTCCATGGTGCAACCTCATAGAGCGCTGGAGACCATTGTGTCACAATGGGAACACATGGAACAAAGGCTCCATAGTGACACTGCAGGGCCTCATGGAATGCAAGAGGTCATCTGATGGAATGGAAACTCATGGAACCAAGTATCTACTGTTTTACAGCAGGTCCTCATGGAATCCAAGAGACCATTGTGATGCACTAGAAATGCATGCAATGTATTGTGACAAAGCTGGGTCTGATGCAACCAAGGAGACCATTGTGATGCAATGAATCCTCAAGGAATCATGAGTCAATTGTCAACACATCAGGCTCTCATAAAACTAAAGAGAACATTGTGACACAATGGATTCTCATGGAACTGAAGCCCCATTGTGAGAAAATGTGGCCTGATGGAAACCCGGTGCCACTGGGACATCTCCAACCTTGGAGGAAGCGAGTGTCCAGTGTGACACAGCACAGCCTCGTGAATCACAGCAGAGCGCAGTGATGCCGTGGAATCTTGGGGAACCAAGAGTCACCTGTAAACACAGAGGAGACTCATGGAACCCAGGAGGTCATGGTGATTCCACACTGTCACAATGGAGCCTTCCTTCTGTGAGAATCCATTTCCCCACAATGTTCTCCTGGGTTCCAAGCTGTGCCTCAATGGCCCCTTGCTTCCACAAGCCATGGCACAGTCCCACTTGTCCCTGGGCTACATGAGGCTGTGCCATGTTCACAATTGACACTTGCTTCCATGAGATTCCATTGTGTCACAATGGTCCACATGTTTCCATGAGGCTGTGCTGTGTCACAATGGATTTCACAAAACCTGGCAATGTCCCAGTGACACTTGTGTCCCATGAGACCCCACTTGGTCAAAGCAGAGCCTTGGATCTGAGAGATTCTAGGTTGTCCCAATGGTCTGCTGAGTTCCATGCGGCTGTGCTGTGTCACAATGGACACTGAGTTCCACATGCAATGTCCAAGTGGCACCTGGCTTCCATGAGGCCCCACTGTGTTTGCAGCTGACACTTGGTTTCCCAAGACTGCCTTGTGTCACAGTGCTCTCCTGGGTGCCATGAGGCCCTGCTGTGCAATAATGCAGCCTTGTTTCCACTGGGCCTGGCAATGTCCCAGTGACACCTGAATGCCATGAGGCCCCATTTGGTCAAAGTGGATCCTTGGGCTGATGTGGATGAGGGTCCATAGTGATGCAAAGTCCTCAGGCAGGTGCAAAGGTGAATACTTTATGGCAAAACCAGGCCTTTTAAAGCAATGAGACCATTATCAGTTGCACTGATTAAAGCATAACAAACATACTGACTTACCTTCTGTCCATCTGGAAATAAAGCTCCCTCAATTGTCATCTCACCTTTTGCTGCTTCTTTTGCCTCTCTGCCTGCCCACTCATTTCCTTCCTGCAATTCTGAGCTCACCTTCTGATGTGCCTTAATGTGCATAATTGGTACCTGCTCAGGTAGCTGAACTGCTTCCAGTAGATGCAATATTTCCTGCACATTTGATTTTTTCCCTTGTGAGTTTAACAGTCTGCTTTCTATCCAGATGGCTCCATCCGCATGTACAACTCAAATGCATACCTTGAGTCTGTATAAATATTTATTTTCTTTCCTTTGTGATTTCTTAGATGTGGGTTAGAGTGATTATCTCAGCTTTTTGTTCAGAGGTATCTATTGACAAGGGTCCAGACTCCATTACCTCTTTGCAGGTGCTAACTGCATACCCAGCATGTCACTTTCCACTGACGACATCGTTGCTTCCATCAGTGAACCAGATTCTGTGTCATCCAAAGGGGTGCCCTTCAGATCTGGGCATCTGGAGCAGGAGGCTTCGATAGTCTCCAGACAGGCGTGGTGTACTGGCTCCTCTTGATTTTCACTAAGGAAAGAAGCTGGGTTGATAGTGTTAGTTACAACTACCTCTATATTGGCTTGTTCCACCATGATGGCTTGGTGTCCAAGTTTAGGACAAATTTGGGGAAAAGACCTCCAAAGGGGACCCTTCCCCCCCCCCCCCACCACCTTACAATTCCTTCCTTCACCGAGCTCGGAAAGAATTTTCTTCATGGGAAAGTGGAAAAAACTTATTTATTAACAAAAATACAAAAGAAACACTTCCCAGCACAGACCCAGATGACCAAAAAATTTCACTGAGAGAGTGAGACGAACTTGGCTGATCTTCTCTGGGAAGGGCAGCAGAGCTTCTTGGGCAGACTTCCAGAGGTGGTCTCTGAAGTTCAGATCCGTCTCCTCTGGAGCCGGTGCAAATCTTGGGGATGAGGGGAAGGGAGAGAGGGAAGAGAGGGAGAGGGGCAGCGGGAGCAAGCAAAAGCAAGCCGAGGGCAAGCAAAAGCAGCGGGGGGCAGCAGCAGCAGCTGCAGGCAGCAGCAGGCAAGCAGAAACAACAGCCTAGATAAAGCAGCCCGAGGGAAGCCCCGGCAGCTCCATGAAGGGGGGGACAGGGAGAGGAGCTATTCACAACACCAGCCCAGAGCACTTGGTATTTCAGGAACCTTTGTGGGGAGAGCCAGTGCCTGCCCTTTACTTCCAGGACAGCAGACACTGTGTGAGACACCACTACAGTCATTTTCTGGCCCAAGGTGGATTTGTGTACATCTTGAATATTCAGCACCACTGCTGCAAGGGCTCTGAGTCATGCTGGCCATCCCTTGGTTGTTGCATCCAGTTGCTTGGAGAAGTAAGCAGCTGCTCTCCTGGTCCGGACCCAGGTCCTGGGCCAGTATTCCCAGTGCAATTCCCTGCTTCACACGGGAAAACAGAAAGAGTGGTTCTGGGCATTAATTTTTCCAGTGTCTGTATTTCTTACAGATCACACACTGGTCTCTGCCTAACCAATAGAGACCTTGTCTAGGTGGTCCCTGTCTGCGTCTTCCTCTCTACCTCTCACTTATGACAGCTATGAACTTCCTCATTCCTTTTTTATATCCTTCTTCCTGGTTATTAAAGACTTCAGATTTCAGGGGGCAAGGTTCTGATGCAGGGCACAGGGATGTCAGTCCCAAGTGGGCGATGTCATACGTGGTGATGCTGGAGGTGAGGAGTAGGTTGTTCAAACAGGAAAGCCCTCAAGGGGCTCATTCTTCTGTGTAGCCAGACCTCCTAGAGAGTCATTCAGCTTTCAGATCATCTGGGGAATGTTTCAGTCACTGCTTCTCTAAGCTAAAATGTAAAAAAAAATATTCTCGTGACTAAAACCAATAATACTGAGTTACACTTTGAAATCTGCCTTCTTAAAAGAAATCTAAACTGACTCGAATGATCCGCTCAGGCCCTGGAAACTCAATGACAATTGAAGAAAGACAAAGAGCTCCTGACAGCTTTCTGTATTTTAATGAGCTCCACTTTGTGGAGATTTGTGGCTGAGTCCAGGACCCTCAGGCACTGAGAGAAGGTTGAAAAAGCCGCTCAAGGAGTCAAAAACAAAACTCCATGTCCCTTAGAGTATCACTGGCCCCACTGAGGTTAGGGACTGCCAAAGGCTCCCCAGGGACTGGTGAAAGCAGATCCTTGAGGGCAGGATTGCAGGAGCCCAAGGCTGTGAGCAGGAACTGCAATGCTGAGCAAGGCCTGGGCTGGTTGGAGGCAGCAGAAAGGCCAAGGGCTGAGCCCAGGCCTGGCCCAGCAGGGCCTGTCCCTCACGGGTGGATCAGGGCTGTTCCTGGGGCACTGGGATGGGAGGGGCAGTAAGGACAAATGTCACCAACCAGATGCTCATAGAACCAAGGGCCAGCATGACACGGCAGGGCGTCATGGAAACAAGAGGCCGTTGTGAGCCTGCAGGGCTGTAACACCCCAGAAAACTGAAATGCTGGGGGTGAACAAAGGCTCCTTTACTCGAGCTTGGTACACAGGAGAAATCCCTGCCAGATATTCTCAAGAGGTCAAAATGACACAAAATTTTACTGACAAAGAATAAAAAAATCAAGGAACTCTGGAAACGGATTTAATACAGAATCCAATTTAACATTAAACACTTGTCATAGCAACTGGAATAGCTTAGCCCATTTAACCTTAGAAACCTTCAAACACTTAAATAGCTGAGGTACACAAAAATCTCCGATATAAAGAGTGTTAGAAGGAGAGGAAAGAGAGAGAGACAGAAGCTCTATAGAAAGACACACAAATGGCTACCAACTCCTAGGGCACCATGGTGGGTGAGACACAGACTCCAGCAGAAGGCAAGGTACAGACCATGGCCTGAGCTCCTGCTCTGTGTCTAAGTCCCTGGGACTCCCTCCAGGTGGGACTTGTGATTGCTTGGGCAATCAGAGTCTAGGTCAGCACCAGCCCACTGTGTGACTGACTGACAGCTCATCCTGAGGTGTCTGGGACATCGATCTCATCCAGCCTCTGACAGCGACCATGGTGACACTGTGGAATCTCATGGAACCATGGATCAGTTGCGACAAGGACAGCAGCAGACCCAAAGACACCATCGAGACACTACGGAACCTCATGGTACCAAAGAGACCATTGTGACACTGGTGCCTCATGGAAACAGGAGGATCATTATGAAACTCAGGACCCCTATGGAACCAAGGGTCAAGAATGAGGCTGTAGGGCCCATAGAACCAATGAGCCATTGTGACACTGAAGGAGGAGGAATTAAAATTAAAATTAAAGACTTTAGGTTAAAAATACAGGAAGATGCTTTAGCTGGAAGGGGGCTGACAAGATTCTGTGAGTGCTTAACATTCGCTGTCTTTACAAGAACAGGAAAATAAGACAGAGAGCCAAGAATACACAAACAGCATGGAAGAGCGAGGCCCCTTCCAGATAAGAGGGATTCTTTAGACCCGTGAGCCAGCGAAAATCTGTATCAAGGTCTGGAAAGTGACCAAAGACTAATATGCATGCACAAAGAAGGCAAGGTAAAAAGTTCAACAGAGAAGAAAAGTGTTTACTTCATCCCAGGGACCCCCAGATGACCACCAGAGTGACCAACAAGCAGCAGTGTGCAGTAGCAAAGAGGCCTGGAGCTAATTTTAATATGAAGCAGGGACAGGCAGGAAATGAATATGTGTTAGGTGCATTGTGCAATCCTAGTTTATAGAGAATAAAAAGAGAGGTCCAGGTTGCCAAAGGTGTGCGTGTTTTTGGAGGAGCTATCCCCCCTGCACCTCAGTGCTGAATAAAATACATACCTATAACTTACTTTGTGGGTTACAAAGTTTTTCCTCACATCAGTTTGGGTGACCCCACTGCCCCCTGAGATTTTGGGGTGCACCCTTTGCCCTGCCCAGAGCTGGAGCTGGTGCAGTCTTCACCGACCCCACAGACCAAAGCGCTGGGGTGTACCTGTGCTGCATCCTCCCACCCCTGGGGACCTAACCTTGAGTTTTGGTGCACCCCCTGAATGTTGGGATGCATCTTGACAGCCCCCCGCCACTGCAGCTCATCTGTGTTCATGTCGACCAGCAGGATGCAATGGTGGCCATAGTCTTCTCCCATCCTGTCAAGGTGAGTCAGGACACATGAGTGCCCCAAGCATGACTTGGACATCCCCAAAAATGACCTGGATACACCTGGATCCCCCAAAAATATCCTTGATCACACCCAAAATCACTTGGATACACCTCTGTACTCCCTGGACATCTGGATCACCCAAAACCCCTGAGGCGCCCCAACACTGGTGTCCCAAAATCTTCATTGCTTTTGCAGGGTAGACCTAGGGTCCCTAAATCCCCTTTGACTTCAATGGGGTCCTGATTGTCCCCATTTTTCTCTACTAATCCCTCCCAGTAATCCCACTTTTGCCCCAGTGTTCGCAGTAACTGCAGTGCCCTCTCTTATCCTCCCCCAGTGCTCCCAGTTTAACTGGTAACCCTTCCCACTCAAGCCCAAAAATGGATAGATCTGGTGCCTCAAAATTCCCAAATTACTTCAGTGGGATAGACCTGGTTTCCCTAGATCTCCATTCACCTCAATAGATAGACTTGATGTCCCAACATTTTTGATTTTAAAAATCTCAATGTTGGGCTCAGAATTTCCAGATTTTGGGCTGAAAATGGGGAGTTTTTGCCTTATGTGGAGGCACAGCTCCAGCATGAACCTCAAGTATGGAATAAGGGATTTGGGATTGGCTTCCAGGAATTCATCCAGGACTTCCAAAGTCTCAGCAGCACAATCGTGGAGTGGAAATTCCCAAAATTCAGCCTAACACTTCCCCCAAATTTACCAAATTTCCCCATTTTAGCCCCAAATTTCCACTAAATCCTGATTTATTTTAATGGGTATACCTGGTTTCCCTAAATCCCTATTGACTTTAATAGGGCAGACCTGGTGTCCCTCCATCCTCACAGATTTCTAATGAGGTAGACCTGGTATTCCTACATTGCCATTGATTTCATTAGAAATATCTGATGTCTGAAAAATCCCTATCAGGAGATTTATATTACAAGAGATGGGGCAACTAAGAGATGCTGCAAAAGATGGTTTACTACCACATGGCATCAGTCTTATAGAAGGGTGGGACATTAAAGGTCTTACATCCAACACCATAGCATCAGAAGCTGTCTAATTCTCAACTACAATGACTTATGCTAGTTTTTTAGCCAATCACATACTTCTACAAAGTTTGCTACTGTCTTTTTACACCAGTCATTAATTGCTTTGCTTTTCTTGGCTTTCTGGCAATACGTAGTTTTTCAGCCAATCATATAACACTTCACAAACCTACATTGATATATCTTAAGGTTCTAACTAGCTTTGTAATAGGCTCTATTGCTAAACTTTAAAATCTTTTGCTATCTTACTTAACATATTGCTTTGCTTATATAATACATATTTCTGTTTGCTTAAAACATATTGCTACTTAAACTATAAAATTATATTCTTGTTTTATGTTTATTTTACTTTTAATGCTGTTATTCTCTAAGCTTTCTGAAAGGTCTTAGGTCAAACCTTGTATCCATCTCTATCTCTGAGCCTGTATGCACCAGGTCCTGAAAGCTCTCCATGCCTGCAACCCCCACACCACCTGTCATTTGTGCCTCCAATTTTCTACTCTGACTGGAACCTGGGGACACTTTCTCAGTCATGTTCCTAGTGGGACCCATGAACATCATCAGAAACTTTGGAGTTCAATTATGAATGAATTCTTGAGAGGTTTCCTAACAAACCATTGCTCTGCCTTGATTTCCCTCTGGTGTGGTGCAGTTCATTCAGAAGGTTTTCAACTCCAGTTATGGAGAATTATGTCAAAAGGATTCTTAGAAATTTCCATTCCTATTTTAAAGTGTGCATTTTATTCCTATTCTCTTTAGAACAGAGGTGATTGCAGCATTCTGTGATTGATTGTTATGACAAATTGATTTGTAAAGGATTCTCAAAGCCTGGCTGAAAGCTCACACAGTCTTGTACACCTGTATGCAAACTCTGAGATAAGGTGTGCTGCCTTAGAAAGAATGGAAAGAGAAGACATTGTTGAGACAGAGATTGAATTAGAAACAAGTTTCAGATGATGGCTTTGCAAAAAGATCAGATGTTTTTGAGAATTAGAACTGTGAAAGATGCATTGTGACAAGACCATGTGGGGTAAAATAATAGGTGATTGGTGTTAGAGGTATCAGCACCATTGTGTGGAAAATAGCTAATAGGCTGAAAAACATTTCTAAGGTACTGTAATCAGGAAAAAAACTTGGCTTTTGATAAAATGGCATTGAGTTTTCCATCTCTTAGGTTTCTCCATTCATCAAGATTGATAATGGAATACAATCTTTTAAAACACCTCTCAGTTGCCCTGTCGCTGGAGAGCTGGGATTTTCCAACAGTGCTGAGTCCCTAGACATCAGTCTCCAAGAGAGTGTTTTCAAAAAAACTTCTCAAAACTCAAAGTCAGATTCAAACTCAAAAATTTCTTGAAGTTTAATGGATTCCACTGAGGGACATGACTTTGAAAGTGTCCCCAGGTTCCAGTTAGAGCAGAACACAGTGACGACAGGAGGGGACAAACAAGGGAAAGATTTCACTTGGGAGCAATCCTTGGATGTACGGAGTTTTGGAGGTGGAATCCCAATTTCGGCCATGGGCACCTGGTCAGATTGATGTTTTGTTCCATAGGAAAGAAAAGTACAAAGTCCAAGTGTTTTGGAAGAAGATGAGAGGCGGCCATCCTTGGGCCAACCCAGCTAGACCTGTTATTCCTGGCACCTTTCATCTGGGACTATCCTTCGACATAGGAATATTTGGAGGTGGAATCTCAATTTTGGTTGTGCGTGCCAGGAATGGAAGAAGAGTTTTTCTCATTGGGAAAGCACAGAGTGTCAGTGTTCCAAAATACTGATGAGAGCCAGGCCTCAGGAAGCCAAGGCAAGCCAGACTTGTCAGTCATGGCAGCTTTTGTCTGGGAGCATTCCTTGGATCTGGGGAATTCTGAAGCTGGATTCTGGCCCAATTTTGGCCATGGGCACCTGGAGGACAAGGATGGTTCTTTTCCACAGGAAGGAAAGTCCAGAGCCCCAGTGTTTCAGTAGTAGATGAGAAGCAACCCTCAGGATGCCAAGGTCAGCAGACCTGTCGGGTGGCCCCCAAGAGGCCCAGCCAGCCAGATTTGTTCAGTGACCCCTTGGTTCCGTGGAGCACTACACTTTCACAATGTTGTCCTTGTCACAATATTCTCTTCTATTCTGTAGTGTCACAATGGGCCCTTGCTTCCAAAAGGTCTGGCAGTGTCACCATGGCCTCTGGGCTCCATGTGGCCCCGCTGTGTTGCAATGGTTCTTGTGACAATGGTTCTCTGCTCCTTGGTTCTACTGTCCCCACAGCTTCAACACTGACCCTTGGTTCCTCAGGGGTCCTGAGTTTCACAATAGTCTCCCGGATTTCATGAGGCACCAGAGTGTCACAATGGTCTCTTTGGTTCCATGAGGTTCCATAGTGTCTCCATGGTGTCCTTGGACCCACATTGTCACAACTGACCTACGGTTCCATGAGGTTCCGCAGTGTCACCATGGTCGCTGTCAGAGGCTGGATGAGATCAATGTCCCAGACACCTCGGGATGAGCTGTCAGTCAGTCACACAGTGGGCTGGTGCTGACCCAGACTCTGACTGCCAGAGCAATCACAAGTCCCACCTAGGGGGAGGCCCACAAAGGCCCAGGGGCTCAAAACACGAAGCAGGAGCTGAGGCCATGGTCTGTACCCTGCCTTCTGCTGGGGGCTGAGTCTCACCCACACTGGAACTCAAGGAGTTGGTAGCCATTTGTGTGTCTTTCTATAGAGCTTCTGTCTTTCTGTCGCTCTCTCTCTCCTGTCCTAATGTTCTTCATATGGAAGAGTTTTGGATACCTCAAAAAGTGAAGTGTTTAAAGGTTACAAGGTTAAATGGGTTAAGATAATGAAGTTCCTGCTATGACAAGTGCTTTATGTTGAATTAGATGTTGTATTAAATCCTTTTCAATCATTCCTTGATTTTCTATACTTTGCCAGTAGAATTTTATGTCATTTTGATCTCTTGAAAATATCTGGCAGGTATTTCTCCTGTGTACCAAGCTCGAGTAAAGGAACCTTTGGTCATCCCCAGCATTTCAGTGTTCTGGGGTGTTACAGACCCTCAGATTCACAATGGCGTCTTGTTTCCATGAGGCCCCACAGTGTCACAGTGGCCCTTGGTTCTATGAGCATCTGGAGTGTCACACAGGTTGATGCCATTTGTCCTTGCTGCCCCTCCCATCCCAGTGCCCCAAGAACAGACTCGAGCCACCCGTGAGGGACAGGCCCTGCTGGGCCAGGCCTGGGCTCAGCCCTTGGCCTTTCTGCTGCCTCCAACCAGCCCAGGCCTTGCTCAGCATTGCAGTCCCTGCTCACAGCCTTTGGCTCCTGCAATCCTGCCCTTAAGGATCTGCTCTCACCAGTCCCTGGGGAGCCTTTGGCAGTCCCTAACCTCAGTGGGGCCAGTGATACTCCAAGGGACATGGAGTTTTGTTTTTGACTCCTTGAGCGGCTTTTTCAACCTTCTCTCAGTGCCTGAGGGTCCTGGACTCAGCGGCAAATCTCCACAAAGTCAAGCTCATTTAAATACAGAAAGCTGTCAGGAGCTCTTTGTCTTCCTTCAATTTTCTTCAAATCTCCAGGGCTTGTGCTCCTGGTTGGAGTCAGCTTGGAGTTTTCTTAAGGAGCAAGATTTCAAAGTGCATCCCATGACATTACTCAAATAAATGTTTTTCTGCTTTTCAGTTCAGGAAGTGATAGGGGCATTCCCCAAGTGATCTTGATGCTGAATGTCTCCTCAGGAGGTCTGGGCACATTTAAGAAAGAGCCCCTAGTAGGCTGACCCTGTTTGGACAACCTGCTTCTCACTCCTATCATAGCCATGTCATGATACATCCTATCTGGGACTGACAACCTGAAATATAAAAAAACCTCCTTAATTTCTCTTAATAATAAAAATATTGTTAAATTTTATAATTATAATTATAATTTTATTATTTATAATATTACTATTCTGTATTTTTATAATCTATTTTTTAATTTATATTAAAACCCTTCACATTATTAGAAACAAAAAAAATTATTGGTCATTGCTTTTAAGTAACACCATTTCCTTCATTCATTAATTAAGCTCTATTGGTTCGCTGGTTCTCCCTCTTTAGTACAATTCATAATGTTATAGTCCTTTTTTCATCTTTTTCATCATCTTTTTTTCCAGACAGGGTCACGGTGGGCCCTTTGGGGTCCAGGGAGACATTTTTGGGGCACATTCGGGGCAGTTTTGGGCCAGGGAAAAGAATTTCAAGGGACGGGAGAACACTTGGGGGCATTGAGTGGGCACTAAGAAAGAACTTAGGGATCCTGAGGGAAAGTCTGGGCTTCAAAGTGGCTCATGGGGGCTCTAAGGGGGCTCTTCAAGGGGTGGGGGATGATGGGAGTTGTAGGAGCATGTATAATACAGTTTAATGGGGCCACAGAGCATCACGGGAGATCTGGGTGCAGTTGCAGTGTCTCTCAGTGGGGTACAGAGAATGACGGGAGATGAAGTCACTGCTTACATAGCACTCTACAGGAACCGTGGAGCATGATGGGAGCTGTAGTCCCAGAAGTGATTCTAACGGAGCATTTGCAAGGTCTGGGAGGGCACTTGGGGGACACTTTTGCCTCTGAATGACGACTTCAGGTTCTCAGAGTGGAATGCACATGGTTCAGTAGCACTTGGGGGGAGCTTGGGGAGATCTAACTGGGCTCTTCATGGAGTGCAGCTTGGCAGGAGTTTAAGGCACAGGACTGTGTTATGAGGTGCTCTGAGCTCACGGGGGATGACAGGAGATGAATTCCCAGACGTAACAGACATTTGTGGGCTTGGGGACATTTAGAGGATCTGGGGACGTTTTCTGGGGGGGTCCCAAATGGGTGCTGAGGGGGAACTTAGGGATCCTGGAGGCTCTGGGGGCACTTATGGGACATATGGGGAGGATACCGGAGTTCTGTGGAGCACGGGACATGATGGGTGTTGTAGTCCAAGCTCCAATGAAGTTTCATCAGGCCGTGGGGCACGGTGGGAGTTAGAGGCAGAAAGGAAAGATGGTGCCGGCTCCAGGCACCACCCCCAACAACACGAACCCCTGTATGGAACATCCTTGGTGGCACTTTGGGCTGAAATACAACTGAGGAGGGCAACTGTTTGCAGTGGGTTAAAATAAGGACATTTAGGTTGCCTAAAAAAAAAAAAAATTATAAAACCCTCTTTTCCTGAGTGCAGCCCATTCTCTAAGTAAAGCAGGTCCCAGGTGAGTGAGGACAGACAGGATGCGGTTGGGGAATGGGGAGCAGGGTTGTCCACATTGGGTCAGACCTCAAGATGCAGCTTCTCTGAGCAGGCCAGATGTCCTGATGAGAAACTGGATCAATAACAACCACAGAAGACTGCAGTCACCTTGGCTCTAGCGAGAACAGTAATAAAGTACACCCTTAAAATAGCAATGTTTCTCAGAAAATATTTCTCAGAAGCTCTTTGAAATATTTCTCCATAACTGGAGTAGGAAACCTGCGTAATAAACTTCACCAGACCAGAGGAAAATCAAGGCAGAATAATGGTTTTTCAAGAAATCTCTCAAGAATTCAGTCATAATGGAGCTCCAAAGTTTCTGATACTGTTCATGGGTTCCACTGAGGTACACAACTGAGAAAGTGTCCCCAGGTTCCACTTAGAGCAGGAAATTGGAGGCAGAGATGACAGGTGGGGACAAAGAGGAGCCAAGTCTTGGTGCCCTGGGGCACAGCAGGGTCTGTGCCACCAAGGGCTCTGAGGAGACACCTTCACCTGAGCCATTAGGGCCTCCTGGCACAGTCCCAGCAAGGCTGGGCACTGTCACCCCTTGTCCTGCCCTCAGCATCCCCCCACATCCCAGTGGCCTCAGGGATATGCTGGGACCAGTCCCTGGGGAGCCTTGGTCAGGAATGGCCCTGGGGGCTCCTTCATGCTCCCCGGGACTGCAGGTTTTTCAAAGGACTTTGGGTTTTGCTTTTGCCTTGGAGTCTCTGAGAGCTTTGTGTGATCATGGCCTCCAGTTATCTGCTTTAATCAGTCTCTTGAGAGCCCTTCTTAGTCACAACACTCAGTGGGTCTCATTAATACTTCAAGGTACTTCAGGTTTTTAAGGTACTTTCCTTTTTCTTTTCTTCTTGGAGTCTGTGAGATGTTTTTGGGCAATCATGGCCTCCAGTTCTCTCCTCCAAGGAGTCCATGAGGATCCTGTGTTGGGGATGGACCTCAGTGGAACCCATTAATGCTTTGAAACATTTTGGGTTTTTCTTCTGCCTTGGACTCCTGGAAAGGTTTGTGCAATCTCCTCTCAGGCCCTGAGGTTCAAGGGCTCAGCACCAAATGCATCATGGGGCTCATTGGGATCAAGCAAGTCCTGACAAACCATGGCTCTGCCTTGATCTCCCTCTGGTCTGGTGCCGTTCATAAGGAAGGTTTTCAAATCCACTTATGGAGAAATATTTCAAAGAGCTTCTAAGAAATGCACATTCCTTTTTTCAAGGTGTATTTTACTACTCTTCTCATTAGAGCAGAGGTGATTGCAGCATTCTGAGATTGATATTGATGAGGGGTCTCTGCTCAGGAAGTCTGGCCTGATCAGAGACGCTGTGCTGTGAGTTCTGATCCAGTGTGGACAACCTTGTTCCAACCCCATTCTGTCTGTCCTCATTCACCTGGCACCTGCTTTGCTTGGAGAACTGTCTGAATTCAGGAAGACAGAGGTTTTTCCTTTTCTTTCTTCTTTGAAGGAATTTATAACTCCTAACTTTCCCCATTGAAAAGAGACACATTCCTCAGCTGTGTGCCAGCCCAAGATGCCACCAAGGAGGTTCCCCTTCCCCAAGGCAGAACTCTGCATGGAGTGTTTGAGACCTTTGGACTCCTTGGTTCCCTGAGGCCTTGCAGTGTCACAAAGGTCCTTTGGTTCCATGAGGTTCTGTACTCAGCAATGCTTTCTGTAGTTCCAAATTGTCACAACCACCCTTGGTTCCATGAGGTTCCTGCAGCAGGACTTCCCCTGTGGCCCAGCAGAGCTCATCTGTTCTGTCCATCAGCTGTGGCCATAACTCAGGGCATCTTCCCCCTCTCAGGAATTGCTGAGATAACCCAGGCTGGACATCTGTCCTGTCCTGAGTTCTCTCTGGTGCCAGGCAGGTGGAATTCCCAGCTGACCATGAACATCTTGCCTTGATAGCAGCTGAAGGGAGATAAGCCTGAATTTCTGAGAGACTTACACTTCACTTACTTTACAAACCATGAAAACCACACAAAACTTTCACAAAGCAGAAGTCTTCTGCATAGTCCCTGCAAATGGGCAGGGCTTCTCTCCCAAGTTCCTTTTTTGGAAGCTGAGTGAAAGGGCTCCATGTGCACTCCCTCATCAATGTGGTGGTTATGTTGACTCCTGATCTCTGCTATTTCATCACTAGCTGTAATGCAGTAACTTTATTGTGCACTGTGTTTGTATCTACCTGCACTTCTTTGTTTATCCTGTGCAGTAAGTAGTCCTCTTACAGACCCTTATCTGTTAATCTTGAGTCCATTCGATAAAAAATTCATTTTATAGTAGACCTTTTCTGCAATTCTAAATAATTTGTGAGCAAGAGCAATTTGGGGTGCAGGTTGTCTGAAACAGAGCTACTGCAGAAACTGGAGCATAAGGCAGGACTTGACTGAGCTTTCACTCCATTCAAAACACATTTCATTTAAAATCAGAAGGAGAAAGTATCTTTCTCCCTTTAACTCCTTTCCTATTTATAGACTGATATCAGAAATCTCCAGTTGATATTGATCCCAAGCACCTCCTAATGGAGTCTGAATAGATATGAAAATCAAGACCCCTTATGGCTGACAATGAATCACACTTTGTTCCTTCCCCCACCCCACCAATTCCCTCATCCAACCCCTGACACTCAGAGCAGCCTTTTGCAAATCTGAGCTTCCTCCAGCCCAGGCTGTGCCTGCAGTTTTCAGCTCCTTGGCACCAACTCCCACCTGCTTTCCTTGCAGAAGGAGCTGCCCAAGACACAGAGGGATGTTCATTTATTGTCAGTATACAAAACCAAAGGCAGGCACAGATCCACGGAAAACAGAAGTCCAGCTCAAGGAGTGCTGGGGAATGGAGCCACATCCAGGGGTGTCCCCAGGGCTCAGGATTGGGGCCAGGGCACTTCAATCTCTTTCTTGCTGATCTGGACGAGGCCATCGAGGGCACCCTCAGTCAGTTGCCAGGTGAGCCCAGGCTGGCTGGGAGTGTGGCTGTGCTGCAGGGCAGGAAGCTCTGCAGAGGGATCTGCACAGGCTGGAGCCACGGGCCTGGGACAATGGCATGAGTTTCACCAAGGCCAAGGGCTGGATCCTGCCCTGGGCTCACAACCACCCCAAATCCCTGGCTGTGCCCTGCCTCTGATCCCCACAGCCTGTCCTGTTTCCTTCATCCCTGCAGTGCCAGGCACTTTCTGGGACAAGGGAGCTCTGCTGTGGGGATGGAGGGAGGTGCAAGGATCAGCACTGCAGTGGGCACCACAACTCATCATGTTTGTGTCCTTTGGGGGTCAGGAACTGGTGAGACTCAAAGGCACAGAAAGTTTCTCTTCATGGCCAACATAAAAAATATAACAATGATATAATTTAATAAACATCAAAATTCTTCCCTCAACTGTGTGCAATGTCAAAGCAGAATCTGATGTATCCACCATGCACAAGGTATTTCATCACAGGAACCATTTTAAACAAAGACATTAGAAAGGGTGATTCTGTGATAGATATGAACACAATTAAGATGTTGGCTGATGTGGAATGATTAGAGAAGGGACTGGAAGAGGAAATCTGGGAAGAATTGGAAGGCCATAGAGCCAGCTGGTCTAGTGAAGAGATGTCCTTAGACATAGCCATTTAAACAGGAGAGATGGAAACACCCAAATGAAGAGGGACATGAAACAATAGACAGCATAATGATAACACAGAGGGGAAGAGTATAATGGTAACACATGGTAGAGGTGAAGGGCAAAGTTTCTTCTCCTGCCTCAGTACACTTCCAGAAGGTTTCTGTTCTCTCCTGGTGGGAAACCTTTGACATTTCTTAAAGTACTCAAGTAACCCAGCTAATGAGCTGTGCTCATGCCCTTTGCAAGTGTCAGGTCCCCTACAGCCCCAGGGCTCCTGTCCTATAAACATCTGCTCCAGCCCATTCCAAAATTTGAAGTAGCACCATCCTGGTATCATCAGGGAGCTGAGTCTGGAATGGACCTCAGCAATGTTTTAGTTTTGGTTCTTTGGGGGTCAGGAACTGGTGAGACTCAGAGGCACAGAAAAGTTTCTCTTTATGGCCAACATAAAAAATTGTAAATATCATATAATTTTAAAAGCATCAAAACTCTTCTCTCAGCCATATGAGATGACCCAGCAGCATCTGATGTGTCCACTTATCCACTAGGGATATCCATACAGCAATATTTTTAGATATAGACAAAGGTAATTTTAAAAGACATAAGTGCAATTAAGATGTTGACTAATGAGTTATTTAAAGTTCTGAAAGACTGGGCAACTCCCTGAAGCTCAAAGTGGGAAGATACTCAATTGAGAGGCATTGGAATGCCCAGAGTGGAAGTAGAGGAGGAAATCTGGGAGCAATGGGAAGGCCATAGATCCAGCTGGTCTAGTTAAGAGATGTCCATAGACATGGCCATTTAAATAGGAGAGGTGGAAACTCATGAATGAAGAAGGACATGAAAAACCTGAATATTGGTGACACAAACAGAGGGAAAGATCAATATTTCTTCTTCTGGCACTGTACAATTGCAGGTAATTCCTTCTCTCTTGTGGTAGGAAAACTTAGACATTTCTTAAAAGTACTCAAATGATGGAACTAATCACCTCACAAGCTGCAGGTCTTGTACAGCCCTGGAGGTCTCCTGTCCCAAAAATATGTGCTTTTATCTAAAACAGGGATCAGCATTGTCCCAAGATCATCAGAGAGCTGAGTTGGAAGAGACCTCAGCAAGTCAGCAGCCCAATCTGTAAGAAACAGCCCCAGTCCAAGTGGTCCAAGGCTTGATGTGGTCTGAATTTGAAAATCCCAAAGGACAGGGATGGGGAAGCTCACTTCCAAGGAAAGGGGCGCACAGATACTTATTGGTGTTAATAGACACCTTCTCAGGGTGGCCAGAAGCCTTTCCTACCGCAATTGCCAAAGCACGAGAGGTCACCAAAGTACTGTTACAAGAAATAAAAACGTGCTTTGGAGTTCCATCCACACTATCCTCAGACAGTGGGCCACATTTCATTTCATTTCATTTCAAAGCGAATTAACCACCTGTTTGGTATAGATTGGGAACTTCACACCCGCTATCACCCTCAGTCAAGTGGCCAGGTAGAAAAAGTGAATCATTTGATTACACAGCAAATTGCAAGATTAGGACAAGAAGATCAATTACCTTGGCCCCAGGCTCTTCCATTAGCATTGTCGTGGATTTGGACTAAACTGAGGGCAAAAGAGAAACTGAGTCCTTTTGAGATTCTCTATGGAAGGCCATATGGGGTACAACAGGGAACACTGGCTCAAGTAGTGGAAGAAACCATACACAGGTACATAGTGGCCCCGAACAAACAACTCAGAGAAATTGGGAAACATGTGGCTGGAGCTTGGAGCAGACAACTAGATGGCCCAGTACATGACACACAACCTGGAAATTATGTGTGTGTTAAGTCTTTTAGATAAAAGACTCTGGAGCCTCAGTGGGAAGGAGTGTTACAGGTGTTTCTCACCACTAATACTGCAATCAAGATTAAGGAACAGAAGGCTTGGATTCATCATATGCAAGTAAAGAAGTCTCCAGAAGCTCCTTGGTAAGCAAGACTGGGTGATAATGAACTTATTTTGAAATTTACTTGAGAAAGAGGAATAGATTTTGGATAGAAATGTTAGCCTGGAGAACTGTATTTCTCATGATTATGGCCATAACTGTGACCAAAGTTAATGCAACACCACTTATATATAGTACAACTGGGAGATTTTTTTGCCATGGAAAAGCTTATGACACTTACTCTCGTAGGATGTTATCCCAAATGATGAAGGTTACCAATGCAACTGTTAGGGAAGGGAGAAAGGTTTGGGGTTGTGAATAAGTTTATTCAGGTTGGATTTCATAAGTATCACCAGAATCCTATGAATGACTTTGAAATTATTCTGGATGTTATGAGACCTGTTTGTCTACCTGTCCTGAGTTTAGACTTAAAATTGTAGGTGTGCAGTTAAGGGGTGTAGATTAGATTACAATATTACTCAGGATTGTGTTGAACCCCAAATAGATGAGACTGCAGAAAATCCACTGACCCAGAGACTGGAAGGAACCACAGTCACTCGAACCCAAACTACCTCAAGGAGAACAATTCAGCCAATAATTACCAACATTGGACGTTGTGCTATTAAAAGAGTAGGGAGCCAAAGATGATTACTGAATCCGGGTTGGTCCCTGAAGCGAGTAGAAATGGAAATACAAGTAAATGCTTCTGCTATACAATAAGAATGTACCCCAATCCTTACCACTTCCTTTATGGATTGGACCACTTGGTTACAAAAACATGCTCCTGATAAGCTCAGACAGAAAAGAGATCTTACTGGGATACTGGGGACAGGATTGGGAATCTTGAACACTGTGGACTCAGGAGTGTTAATGAATAAATTGGCTGCAACTGGTAGAGACACAGTTAAATTGCAACAAACTCTACAATTTTCTCTACTAGCCTTAGGTACTAGACAGTGGAAATTTTGCAAAATATTACCGAATTGGGAAAGTATAGAAGAACAAGACCACGCAGTAATAGTGAATGCAATGGGAGCAGCTAATTAAAACATGTCCTTAGCCCTTGGATGTGTACAAGCACAATTATGGATGCAATCAGTAGCTGCCTCGATTATCAGGGAAGATGGTAGAGCCACATTCCCTGCGGAGATTTGCAGAATAGTTTGGGATAATGCTTCTGATTTAGAAAAAGAGCTCCAGTCATGGTGGGTCCTAGTTAATTTCACTTATGATCCTGTAACAAGTATGGTAACTGCCTTTATTCTAACTATACATAATGCATCTATTAATCTGACACATCCAATAATTATTTTAGGATTGAACCATGAAGGAACTATCCTATTCACTTCCGAACACAGGAAATGGGCACAGAAGGCTGAAGGGAAAGGGCAGACTATTAATATAGAGTCTTGTACATTGAGGAAACAATTGGGGTTTATATGTGAAGGAAACATAAATAATGACCAAGATACCTGTCTGGATACAGAGAAAAGCATTTGCCACTTTGAAGTTCACTTGGCCAACCAGACAACCTTAGTTGTGCACAGAGGCTGGGATTGTGTGTGTCTCAGAACACCATGCTCCACAATTTGGGTAGACGAATTAGCTATAAATGAAACCCAGTCCAATCTGTGTATTTGCAACTTTGTTAGAATTGAAGCTTGTGACTTGTCTTATCAAGCACCTGTGATATCACACCAATATATATAAAAGCAAGTCTGACTTCAGTACAGGAAATATTGCCTGTACCTATCAGGATGAATTTAACTTTAGTCAAGCAGCTATTGAAGCATGAGGACTTAAAGGAGACTCTCAAAGAAATTAGAACAAAGGGAGAAAGACTCTGATCACACTACACCACGACACAGAAACCATAAGAAGAGCTTTCAAAAGATTGGAAGTAGACACTTCTTACCGTTGGTGGGATGCGCTCTTTGGATGGTCACCTTAAGGAACTGGAATACTCAACACATTGGTTCATCCAATTATTGTACTATTCATTTTAGTTGGAGTTAGTATGATTATGTCTATTAAAATGTTCCTTTGGAATTGGAGGATATTGCAACGAGTAGCAATTCTAACTTCATTGACGAGAGCATTCAGTGCGGCTTTAAGAGACACTGTGCCTCAGTATGAGGATAAAGGACTTAAGTAATAGTAAAAGAACTTAGTAATTTTATAGAAAGGGAGGGAATGAGCCATAATATTCGTACTATTATTTTATAGTTTTGAGAATTTCACGTTTAGGGAATGAGTTATGGGGTAGATATCTTGAAAATCTTAGGAGCTAGAGGTTAGGAATGTAACCCTTAAACATATATATCCTAGCAGAGGGATTAGAAGTTGACAAAGTCTGGTCATATAATATGGAGAACCAGCAAAATATACATATGGAAACATTTAAGTGAAACTGATATACATTAGAAAATGCTTAGAGTTAGCCAAATGAAACCCATCAATTATAAATTTTGACACTGAAGGCAATAAATGAATAAAGGGATTAACAAGTCAGGTAGTCATAGTAACAACACAGAGATAAAGAGTTTAGAGCAAGGTAGACAATCCTTACTTCATTTCTTACAATCCTTCAACTCAAATTGAACACCACCACCCCAAAACTAAGGGGATACTACGCAGCCACAATGTGTATGCAGCTAATTTTAATACTAAGTGGGGAAAGGGCAGTGACAGATAATAAATGTGTATAGGTGTTTTTGAATATGCATGATTTTTGTGAATAAATGAAGGACCAAAGACTGACCAGGGTGCACACATCTTTTGGAGACATCCCGCATGTTCGCCCAGCACTGAAATAGACATATCCTTTTGACTAAATTGGCTGAAAGGTATTTTCCTTGCCTTTCATGCATCACAATGAATATCTCCGACCAGCACCCACAGATGTTGTGCACTCTGATGATACCAGGCACCACCCCACCTCAAATTCAACTTGGAGGTTTGGCAGCCTGGGGAGTGCAAATTGAGGCAAATTTCTGATCTGGGTTATTGAGGTGAAGGGCAGGAATTATCCTATGATGACTTTACGGTGGTTGACTGATAACCCTGTTTGGCTGAACCAGTTGTCCATACCAAAAATTAAGTTGATAGCCCTTTGTCAATTGGTTCAAATGCAGTGATGGAGAGCATGGGGGCATTGCAGCCAGGTATGCCTTTGCCCACCATGCTCCCTGCTGGATGGGACATTTTGGTTATTGACTTGAAGGATTGCTTTTTCACAATACCCTTGTGTCCTGAAGATAGGCCAAAATTTGTTTTTATGGTGCCTGCAGTGAACAATTTTGAGTCAGGAGAGAGATATCAATGGAAATTTTTGCCACAGGGTTGTTATTGTAGCCCAACACACTGCAGCAGGCTGCAGCAAGCTCTTTCTACTCATCAGGTATACCAAGTAGATCCTTCCATTGATTTATCACCAATCTGGATTTATATCCTACAGGTATCACTGGCCAGTGGAATGACAAATGGTCTGATCCCTTGCACATTCTGGAGCGGGTTGTTATGCCGCATCAGCTGCAAAAGACAGCAAGGACGGTGTTGGAATTGTTTGCGTGACGGATAATCAAATGCTGTCTACGATGCATGCACTTGATAGCAGTGGATTCCGCAAGGATTGTATTTCCTGTGGAGCAGGAATTCGTTGAAGGAGGCTTTGTTAATAGTGTTCTTTGTAAAGTGCACTGCAAGATTTTCCAGTACAAATTGCTTGTCATCTGTCCAACCATAAGCTACTGCAAGTTAAGTTGTCTTTGAGACACAAAAGTAGTCGTGTGCCAGTGCAAGGTTCTGCTGCTTTCACTGACAGGTCAGGCGAAATAGGGAAGGCCACTGTTACCTGGGAGGATGAGTCTGATTGGCAAATGCTGGAAGGCCATGTGTTGAAGTCAGTCAGTTAGGGGTCTCTCTGAATTATTCAGAGAGAATTTAGAGTGCAGGGATTGAATAAGTCCTAGAGTGAGTTCTGATGTCTTTAGTGAGTAAAAGGTCTGGATTCCACAGCAGTAGCTTCTGTTCTGCTGAAGGTTGCAAAAACACTGATATCTTCAAAAGAGGCTCTAAGCCCACAGTTGTTGACAGGACTTAGACATAATAGTGTTATAGCAAGAATATTTCTTGCATTTCTTAGACAGAATCTATGTGTAGTGTTATACATAACCTAGTGAGCTAAGAAACTAGAATTCTAATAGGTTAAAGAGTGGTGGTCTGACTTTGCATCTTAGCTTGTTGGAAAAATGCTATATAACAGTATGTATTGGGAGAGGTGTTGCTTTTAGCCATTCTGGCTTCTAGCCATTTGCTTATTGCTACTGCTTTTGCCATTGCTCGCCATTGCTTTTGGTATTGCCTTTTGAGACTGATGTGCTTTGTAACAAGATGTGCTTTGTAATAAATAACCTTTTTAACTATTAGCTGCTTAGGTTATTTAGAAGATTACCCGACAAGTAAGAGCCTAAGAGCTCAGAGCAGGAGCCTATAGAGCTTTAGGAGTTAGGTGCCTGTAGAGCACCTAGGGGTCAGAAAGAACCTCCACATCTGGAATCCACATGTTTGGCATCAGTATGTTCAGGGGTGCCACTGCCTCCACTGGCCTTTTGGATTGTATGGGAATGGGTTTAGATCACTGTTCCATCCCTGCCCCTTAGGCACCTCACAGCAACTGCAAATCTCCAGCCACATCCCCACAAAGCCATTCTGCAGGATCTAAAACCTGCTTTTCTCAAGCCCCTCATTTCTTCTGCCACTCCCCTTCCCTCTTTCAGTTCCCCAGCAGCCTTTCAGCCCAGAAGCTGCTGAGATCTCAGGATGCTCGCTGCTCTCCAGCTTCCACACCTCCATCATCTCAGGCTCACTGGCATCCAGGAAGTTCAGCAGAGCTCCCTGCCCTGCTGCTCTCTGGAATGCAGGTTTCAGCCCAGGTTTCTCCAGGGGATCCCATGCCATGGCCAGGAAAGGGAGTGGAGGCACTGGGAGCAGATGCTCACCCTTGCTTAGTATCCCATCATTTCTGGTACAGCTAAAGAGCCAAATTAGGACTTGTTCAAACTCCAGTGAAAGGATCAGATCCTGTCAGGGATACATTGGGCCCTTTCTCATCAAGACTGACATCAAGTACACAGGCCTTTGATTGGACATTCTCTTTACCAAAGCTGTTGCTCACCTGCCTCCTCCTGCACCCCATGGCAAACACAAAACCACTGCAGGTGCTGGCCCTGCTGCAAAGGCAATCGTGTGGCTGGGCTCTGGGCTGCTCTCCCCATGGCCACCTCCCATCCCTTCCCTCTGGACAAAGCCATGCCAGGGTACACATCTGCCCAGAAACAGCATCAGAGACAACTGTGCAAAAGGCCATGGCTGTACAACTCAGAAGCTGAGAAAACCTGGAACTGACTTTGCAGGACTGCCTGTTCCAGGAAACACCTTTTTCCTTCCCAAGCAGACAGAGTCGACAGAACACACCACCAAGACATGGTTCACAGATACCCGTAGGTTACTGAATGTAGGAGGATTACTTAGCCAGATGGGACAACTTGAGCTGCTCTGACTGCTTGTTGGGGCGTTCTCAGCAATAAGGCAGGGCACGAGCCACATCAGAGCCCAGAAACCATTCAAAGACCCCTCCTGCTCTTCATACACAATGAGGATGTGAAATCTGCACTACTGCCCCATGGCAAAGACAGCCTGAAGTGCAGTGTCCATCTAAGCTCTTAATTGGCACAGTTGCTTCCATGGGCTCACACCAAAGGAAAAGATCTCTGAGCTCTGCCTGGAAGGCATAAACTGAAAATCTACTGCACAGGACTTAGCTTGGTCTCCTTACCTTATGTCCTTTTCCCTCAGAATTGAGCTCCCTGTTATTTCTTACATCGTCATCACAGCCAGTGCCCTTTTCCCCATTCTCCTGCTCTCTGCTGCACATCTTGTATGGCTTGGTAGGAAGAGAGCTCTTCTGGATGGGAGGCAAGGGCTTGGAGGGAAGGAGCATAGAGGGATTTGTCAGGGAAAACCTCTTGGCAAGAGGGTAGCCAGTCAGGCCTGCAAAGTGAAGACACAAAATGTAACATAAAATAATGCAAACTGAAAGCATCTAAAGCTCCACATTGTATGGGACACATTTCCTGGAAACCTCTAAAAAGCTGCCCAGGGAAACATGTTCCTGCCAGCAGCCCCTTGGGGCAGGCCAGGGCCACACCCTGACCCACTTGCACAGAGCTCCCAGGGCAGCAGCCTGGCCTCTGGGCTGCCCTGGAACAGCAGGGATCCCAGTGCCCTGTGCTTTCCAGCAATGGCTCAGCTGCACATGCAGCCCCCTGCTCCTCTCCCTGCCCCACAGCTGAGCAGCCCTACAGCTCCACGGGGAACTGGGAGCAGCACAGCTCATGGCAGGGGCACCTGCAGGGCAGAACTGTTCCCTGGCAATGTGCACAGGCTCTCCAGGCTGGCACAAGACCCTTCCTCCTGCCAAACAGTGACCCAGCTCCCACCTTACCTCTGTGTGAGGCTGATTCATGTTCACAAGGGAACAGGTGAGTTAGATGACCTTCCTCCTTTATCATACCATATACATGGTCAATGGTTGAAGATCTAGAGGGGCTTCTCAATTCTTGAGAAAAATTCTTTGTTTTTATTTTTTTAGGGATCTAGCCTGTGTTTAATTCCTCTGAACACTACTGAGTCATCATATCTGAAGGAAAAGGAGGAAAGCTCCAATGATAAGAGCGGAGGAAAGATTTCTTCTTGATGGTGGCCTTTTGTGAATACCCAGTAAAGACCCACACAGCTGTGACTGCTATTTCTGCAAACCTCAAAGAGCTCTCAGCAAGCAGGCAGGCCTTGCTGGTGTTTTTATAGCACCGTAATATCATCCTCAGTGTTGGACCCAATCACCAAGCAGAGGAAGAACAGAAAATTTATCTGTAGTGAGACCAAACATTGATGGCTAAGAAAGAAACAGGATTTGCATCTCCTGACCATGTTCAATTTGTGTCAACTGTGGCTACAGTCCCTGTCCTGGCTGACAGTATGAGTGATTTGGCTACTGTCAAAAAGGAGAAAGCAGAGCAAACTAATGACAGAATGTTGTGATGCCATGGGCATCCTTGCAAGATCACCTGTAGCTGTCAGCCACTAACTCTGACACAGGGCCAGCACTGACCACCATGGACCAATTTTCCCTGAACACTGGTGGGATTTTTCTCCATTAGGCTCAGGCCTTTCAACTCCTTTCTATCCTCACCTTTGCCTTCTGTGGCCTTTGTTTTCCAGTAGAATCCATGTTTGAACCCGTGCTTGTGTCTCACAGAAGTATCTCGGTTGAATTTGGGAACTGTCTGGGATAGACAGTGACAGGAGCTGGTCCCCAGCCCTGGTACAAGGTGGGGTGACTCCAATGGCCAGCAGTGGGCACGGACAGCAGAGTCAGACGTGTCTCCTGCTGTGTCTCCAGCTGCTGTGTCCATGTCACCCACAACCTTCCCAGCCCCAGCGCGGGGCTGCCCCTTTGTGACGCGCTCGCCCCTGGTTCTCTCGTTTCCATGGCCACAGAACCCCCACCCCAGCTCCATCCCTTTCCCTTCCAAGGGCAGCCAGCCCTGGGCCCGGCCAGTCCTGAATGTTTGACACTGTCTAGGAAGTTGATGCTTTCCAAAGCTACTTTTCAAGGCATTTATTTCTGTCATTCCCACTCAGTTCTGGGTTGCAGCTTGTTGGTTGGGGATTTTGTTTATTTCTCTTCTCAACAAATAAAATGCTGGGACACAACCAGGGGTTGGAAGTAAAACAAGCTTTGCCCTCCCCAGTAAATGACCCCTGAATTCAGTTGGCCGGTGTCATTTAGAGAACAAACTGATCATCCAAACATTCCACTTTTGCTCTGCTTCATTGTTTCAGGTGTTTATTCCCTGATTTCTTTATTGCAGAGACACTGAAACACAACATAAACAGGATTTGCCTCAAAATATTTCTGATCTTGGTGCTTCCTGACAATTCCAAATTTTCTTAATGGAAATAGCACGGAGCAGGTTTTTCTGAAATACTCTCCAACAGAGTGGTTAAAACTGATCATGCTTGATGTGGCAGAACTGAGCATGAGCCAAGGGACTAGTGGGTCTGATCCCTTTTCCTGCATCAGCAAAATTATTTCTTCATGTCTCATCTCTCCTACCTCCTCAAAGAAGCTTTTCACTCTTCATTCACTGCCCCCTCTATTTAGTGGGCCAATATCATCAGTGTTTCTGTAGGGTAGAAATTGGCCATGCAAAGGTTCTCCTTCATTGTGGCAGGGGTTTATTCCTGCTTTCTTTCCTGCAGGCACATCCAAACCCAACACTGTAACACCAGCCTCAATATGATTCTCATTCTGACTGTCCCTGAAAATTCAGAACAATACTCAGAGTGTTTCCCTGTTCCCAGGGGCAGGTTCCAAGGCTCGGCTCTCACTTGCACGGAATGAAGAAGAGCTGCTGCACTTGCCAGCAACTCAGGGGGCTCACGATCAGTGCTTTGAATGCAGCTTTTGTGCACACTCTGCCTCCCTGAGCCAAGCAGCATTCCTGGGCATGGACACCCCTGCTGTAGCCAACATCCTCCCAGCACAGCTGCAGGAATGAGATTGCAGCAAGTCCTGCCTGAAGGAGTCTCCAGTCTGCTGCAGCCCTTCACCTGCAGTGGAATCACCTTGTGCTGCCATGGGGGAGCAAAGGGTGTGAGGGGCTCTTTGCAGATGAGGGTCTCCTCAATGTGCTGCTGCTGCTGCTGCTCCCTGGGCCTGATTCAGCAGCTGGTGCCTTCTCCTGCAGCTGTATCAGGAGCCTGCCTGGAAAAATGACACTGCCAGTGCAAGTGACAGCTACCCATCCCTGACATGGCTCTGCCCACAGGGCAGAGCCTACCAAACTGCTCCAGTCAGGTGATGTTAGACAACATGAAAATACCTTCAAACAATGCATTTTCCATATTCTGCCAAAATCATGGCCACACAGTCCACATGTTGGTGGCAGACTGCTGTCGGCAGAATGGGGGCAGCCCCAGCAGCTGCTCTCCCCATGGCTGGATGGCCATGGCAGTGGAGGCGAGTCTCTCACCGTGCCCACTGCTGTGGCACATAGTGCTCTGGAGCTGTTCCCACTGAACTCAGGGTGCTGCTACTGCAGCAACATCACTCCACAGATTTGATAAAAAAGACTTGGAATGACATAAACGACTTGCCCAAAGAGCAACTAAAAAAAAAGGGGGAGGGAGCAGGGGAGTTAGAATAGTTCACTACTTCTAATACAAGCATACTTGGATTTAAGCAGGGACATTGGGATAATCATACTGGGGACTGGTTTGAAAGCCTTGTCTCTAGCAATTCCCACCAGTCAGCAAGATTTTTTGAGGGGAAAGGAATAGATAAGATTTTACAACACGTCTGTGATCAAGTGTGAGCCAGAACTCAAAGCACAAGACAAATACTCCCAAATTTTCTACCCACGGGGAAAGGAAGCAGAAAAGCAGATAAAAAAAGTGCCATTGCAGCTAAATTGCCTGCATTTGTCTCATGGTCCAAACTTTCTATACAAAAGCACCTCAATTCAAATGCACAGCTGAAGATCAAGGAATGAAATTATTTTAAGAGCATTTAAAGCCAGGTTTCCTTTACTTTCAAGGAAAGGGAGATGCTAAATTCCTTAAATACACCAGTGTGGGTCTATTTGGGACTGCATCCTTCAAAACAAGGAATGGAGGTTTATAGCTGGAGACCTGTTTCATTGGAAAACTGTTTCAAGACCAGAGAAGCCCCCTAATAACCTGAGTCTGCTAACACTGCCAAGGCCACCACTAAAGCATATTCCAGGACAGGATGCTCTTGGCCTTCTTGGCCACCTGGGCACTCGCTGGCTTATGTTCAGCCACTGCTAACCAGCACCTCAGGACCTTTTCAGCTGGGTGGCTTTGCAGCCACTCTGCCCCCAGCCTGGAGCCTCCCATGGCTGTTGTGGCCGAAGTGCAGGATGGGGCACTTCACCTTGTTGAACCTCATACAGGTGGCCTCAGCCCATGATCCAGCCTGTCCAGGTGTCTCTGCAGACACTTTCTACCCCCCAGCAGATCAACAGTCCCACCCAGCCTGGGTGCCTCTGTTCCCAGGGAAACTCACTGACCTGTTTGGCATGGACACTTTTGTGCGGAGCCCCGGCATTGGGAGTGGAGGTCTGGGCTCCTGGTCAGCTCAGGGAGCCTTGGCCCAGGAGTGTCACAATCCCCTCAACCCGAGCAGGAGTCGTGATGGTTCGTTCAACCCCAGGGTGCAAAGGCAAAAGCAAGGGACTCAGGTTTGTTTAGCAGAAAGCAGTAATGCAGTTTATTGCATGCTAACAATCAAGTTTTTGTGTGAGAGAGAGAGAGAGGGGGATGAAGTAAAATGGAGAGAGAGAGGTAGAAAGGATGGGATATAGGTACCAACAGACAAGACGCATCCTCATGGCCTCCAATGAGACGAAACGAGATGAGACGTGTCTTCAATCCATTGGGGAGAAAGAGATCTCAAAGTCTTTTTAAGAAAGTCACTTTTTATAGTCCTTTTCCAAAGTGAGTGGCCTCTGGCTAAAAGGTGGGAAGAGTTACGGACTATTGTGTGTGGAGATCGTAGCCCCATCACGCAGGTGCGGGGACAGGGTGCGATAACCAACATCCTGCAGCGTCCCATGACAAGCACCAGGCACAGCTTCAAACAGTCCTTGGCCCGCAAGCATCCACCTCGGCCAGGCTAGAGCTCCGGTTCAGGGCAAGTGGTGCAGTCTCAGGGCCCAGTCTCTGATGATGCTTGTGAGGAAGATCAGAGCATCTTCGGACCAACTCTTACATGTGGTCAGTGGGGTGTAGGCATTGGTGTCTTCATAGTGGGTGTAGTCAGAGGGGTGTGGTCACTGGTTGTGGTTAGTTAGGGTGATGGGTGGATGTAATCAGTGGGTGTGGTCAGTGGGGTGTGGTCACTGGTTTTGGGGAAAGAGTGTGGACAGTGGTGTGTAGGCAGTGGGTGTGCTCAGTGGGCTGCAGTTATTGGAGTGTGGTTAGCGGAGATGGTTTGTGCGGTCAGTCAGTGTGGTCACTAGCTGTGGTCAGTGGGTGTGGTCAGTGAATGTGGTCAATTGAATAATGGGTGAGGATTGTCAGTTGGGTGATTGGGGATGTGGTCATTGGTGTGGTCAGTGGGTGTGAGCAGTGGGTGTGGTGGGTGGGTTTGGTCAGTAGGGATGGTCACTTGGTGTGGTCTTTGTGGGCAGTGGGGGTGATCAGTGGGGGTGTGGTCAGTGAGTGAGGTAGTGGGGGTGTGGTCACTAAAGTGGTCATTGCATTGTAGTCCCTGGGGTGATCATTGGGTGTGGTCAGTGGGGTGGTGAGTAGGTGTGATCAGTGGTTGGGGCTAGTGGGCAGTGGTCCTTGTGGAGGTCAGTGGGGTATGATTAGTAGGTGTGGTCAGTGAGGTTTGGTCGGTTGAGGTCAATGGTGTATTCAGTGGGATGTGGGCCTCAGTGTTTGGGCAGTGGGTGTGGTCAGTGATGGGGGTGATTGGGCATTGGAATGGGCTGCCCAGAGAGGTGGGTGAGTCACTGTACCTGGAGATGTTTCAGGATAGACCGGATGTGGCACTGAGTGCCACGGTCTGGGTGGCAAGGTGGTGTTGGGTCACAGGTTGGACTTGATGCTCTCAAAGGTCTCTTCCAGCCTGGGTGATTCTGTGATGATTGTGACTCTTCAGGGCCCTGGGGAAGCAAGGGGCCATTGTGACACTGCAGGGCCTCGTGCAACTGAGAGGACCAGAGTGACACTGTGTACGACATGGCACCACAGAGCCAAGGGGCCACTGTGACACTGCAGGGCCTTGTGGGATCATGCAGAGCATTGTGACAGAGCAAGACGTCGTTTAATGATGGGGCCATTGTGACACTGCAGGGCCCCATGGAACCAAGGGACCAGTGCTGCTCCTCAGGGACTCATGAAATAAAGGAAACATGTTTGACAAGGTGGTGCCCCTTGGGACCGAGAGGCCATTGTGACACTGAGGGAGCAAGGAGAGCATTGCTGCACTGTGAGACCTCGTGGAACCTAGGATCCATTGTGACACTGCAGAGCCTTGGGGGATCAAAGTGCCATTGTGACACAGTGGGGCCCAAGGATCCAAGGAACTTTGTGACACAAAGGAGTCCCAGGGAACCAAAGGGACATTGCGACACTGGGAAGCCTCATGAAATCATAGAGACAATTGTGACGTTGCATGGCCTCATGGAACTGTGGAGACACCAGGTTGGCTGGGAGATTTCATCTGCTGCAGGGTAGGAGGGCTCTGCAGAGGGACCTGGACAGACTGGATCCAGGGCCCAATCCAACAAGATGAAGTTTAACAAGACCAAATGCCAGGTCCTGCACTTTGGCCACAACAACCCCTGCAAGACTTCAGGCTGGGGACAGAGTGGCTGGACAGAACCAGGCAGAAAGGTTCCTGGGGGTATTGATGGACAGCAGACTGGACATGAGCCAGCAGTGTGCCCAGGTAGCCAAGAAGGCCAAAGGCTCCTGGCCTGGATCAGGAATGGTATGGCCAGCAGGACCATGGCAGTGATTCTTCCCCTTTACTCGGCACAGGTTGGGCAGCACCTCGAGTGCTGTGTGCAGCTTTTGGACCCCAATTTAGGAAGGACTTGGAGGGGCTGGAGCATGTCCAGAGAAGGGCAACAAGGCTGGTGAGGGGTCAGGAATACAAGTCCTGTGGGGAGTGGCTGAGGGAACTGTTGATTTTGGAGAGGAGGAGGCTCAGGAAGAAAAGGTAGTGTCAGGGCACAGGTTGAACTTGATGATCCCCAAGGACTTTTCAAACTTGGCTGATTCTAATTCTCTGAAACCATCCTTGGAACAGTTGCATGATGAGCTCTGGCCCTCCTCTTCACAATGTCCAGCAGCCCAGGTCCCTCAGCTTCTCCACACAGCCCCAAAGGCCATCCTGTCAGTCCTGCAGAGCCTCTCCAGCCCCTCCTCACTGCCCAGAACAGGGAGCCCCACACCCAGACACAGCAGCCCATATGTGACCCCCTGGCCTCTGGTGCCTCTGGCAAGGGAGCAACAAGAGGCACTGCAGGAGCCTGCAGATGATTCCTGAAGCACTTGTAGGATGATCCTGCACGCCAAGGGACGTTCCATGGTGACAACTGAGGAACTGAAATGGGGAGTGGGGCCAGAGAAGAAAGAGCAAAGAACAATGGGCTGTTTGCATGACAGGGAAGAGAGGTGGGCAATAGGAGAAAATCTGGATCACGAAAGAGAAAAGAAAGCAAAGGTGAATCAAAGGAAATGCTCAGTGCAGTTTGGGGGTAGTGGTCAGGCAGCCCTGGCTCTGAGCAACAACATTGGCAGTGAGACAGGAAATGCACAGCTCATGGGAACAAACTCTCTGCTTGACTGCAGGGGCCACGACAATCCTGAGTGGTTTCCCTCCCGTCCCCCAGCCCTTGCTGGCCCTAGGGACTGATGGCATTTGTGCTCACTCAGCTCCATCTCCCCACAGCAGCACCATGGGGGTGCTGACGCCTGCTCTGTGCAGTGCAAACAGGGGCTCCTGAGCCAGTGCTGCCATGTCTGTGCCTGCAAGGATGCAGCTCACCTGTGTGAGCTGGGGGAGAGGCCAGGGCTGCAGAGGGGGGATGCTGTTGGCAGGTGCATGAGGATGCTCTGGGACGCTGCCCTGGGCTGTCCAGCGCAGTGGGGATGGATCAGCCCCTGATCTGCTGCTCCTTACCAGGCTCTCCCCCTTGCAGGGACCTTGCAGAGCACCAGCCATGCTGTTTGCCCCCAGCCTGCCCACGGCCAGCCTGGGGCTGCTCATGGGGGTTTTCTCTGCTCAGCATTGGCCTGGCCAAGTGTTGTGGAGAGAGCCTGGCCAAGGAGCCTGGAGCCCCTAAGCTCTGCCCCAGCTCTGCACACAGACATTGCTGCTGCAGTTGCAGAGAAGGGAACACATGGGGTATCTCTAGTGAAATCTTTGCTGGGAGAGAAATCCTACAGTTTATTTAAAGCCATGAAGAGTGCAGCCCTTCATTGACATACTTTGTGGCCACAGGGAAGATGGACAGAAATAAAATGAGGAATAGAACACACAGTGGCTGTTTTAATGGACAATATGACAAAACTAAAGCAAAGGAAAAATAACCCCACAATCAAATCAAGAAGAAGTATCCAAGATGACTTATATTACAAATGGTATTCAGAAATTTGCCAGCACTTTAATGTTCCTGAAAGCAACCAGTCATCAGTGTCGACATTGCAGCCTTTAGCTCCTGGTTCCTCAGGCTGTAGATGAGGGGGTTCAGGGCTGGAGGCACCACCGAGTACAGAAATGACATTGCCAGATCCAGGGATGGAGAGGAGACAGAAGGGGGCTTCATGTTGGCAAATGTGCCAGTGCTGATAAACAGTGAGACCACAGCCAGGTGAGGGAGGCAGGTGGAAAAGGCTTTGTGCCGTCCCTGCTCAGAGGGGATCTTCAGCACAGCCCTGAAGATCTGCACATAGGAGAAAACCATGAACACAAAACAGCCAAAGGCTAAACAAACACTAACAGCAAGAGGCCCAAGTTTCCTGAGGTAGGATTTGGAGCAGGAGAGCTTGAGGATGTGTGGGATTTCACAGAAGAACTGGCCCAGGGCATTGCCATGGCACAGAGGCAGGGAAAATGTATTGGCTGTGTGCAGCAGTGAATAGAGAAAGGCACTGGCCCAGGCAGCTGCTGCCATGTGGGCACAAGCTCTGCTGCCCAGGAGGGTCCCGTAGTGCAGGGGTTTGCAGATGGACACGTAGCGGTCGTAGCACATGACGGTCAGGAGAAAAAACTCTGCTGAAAGGAAAAACACAAAGAAAAAGAGCTGAGCAGCACATCCTGAGTAGGAGATGTTCCTGGTGTCCCAGAGGGAATTGTGCATGGCTTTGGGGACAGTGGTGCAGATGCAGCCAAGGTCGCTGAGGGCCAGGTTGAGCAGGAAGAAGAACATGGGGGTGTGCAGGTGGTGGTCGCAGGCTACGGCGCTGATGATGAGGCCGTTGGCCAGGAGGGCAGCCAGGGAGATGCCCAGGAAGAGGCAGAAGTGCAGGAGCTGCAGCTGCCGCGTGTCTGCCAGTGCCAGCAGGAGGAAGTGGCTGATGGAGCTGCTGTTGGACATTTGCTGTGGCTGGATATGGGGACCTATTCATGGATAAAGGACAGTGACAAGTGAGCAGAGGCTGCTTGAACACAAACCTGGGCCATTCTCTGTAGACTGACCCCCAGTGACTTACTCACTCTTGTTCCTGCTCTGGGAAATCCTTCACCCAAGAGTCTGACTGAGCTCCAGTTGTGCTGAGTGTGACAGGAGCAGCATGTCCTGTGCATGGGCGCTCTCAAGGAGCCATCCTTGCCCTGCAGCCTTGGGTTTGTGACTGTGGCTGAGGGACAAGTCTGGATATTTAGGATTTGCCAGTGGAATCACTCCTAATGCAGAAGGGCTTGGTAGCTTCCGCATTCCCAAATCCAAAGGATGGGAGGAGTTGGATTTAGGATTTGTTTTCCTACCCACATATCATTCCTGTTTCTCTGAGGACAGAAATCCCAGCATTTCTGCTGCACTCACAGTTTGCCAGTGAGAGATGCAAGAGGCAGGAGATTCCCTGTGGTTCAGGGCAAGGTGGAGTGGCTTGTTCCCAACTGCCCAGGGTTTGCACTTCTGGCTGGAATCAGAGCACAATCACACTCCTGTGTCACCCTGGGATAAACCAAACCCTGCTGACAGCAGAGGATCCCTGAATGTCTCACCTTCTCTAAAACTCTCTGAGCAAGGTCTCAGCACCCCCTTCTGCCAAGGACACTCACGGCTCCCTTGGCAAATTAAACAGTATTTCCTCAGCTGTGACACCTCTGCACTTCCCCATGGGGCACTCAGGGAACTCCAAGAGGCTCTGGCACAGATTTGCACCCAGGAGGGCAGCTCAGAGCTTGGAAGGACACAGCAAGGAGACCCCCAGGTGTGCCCAAAATGGGATCTCAGGGAGGGGGCTCAGCTCATCCCCCTTTTACCATGGACTGCTTTGCCTGCAGCCCCACAGGTCCCATGGAAGCTTGGACACCCCATTGCCATGGACACTCCTGCCTGGCAGGAATCCCAAGGGCAGTGCCTGACTCAGTGCTGCAATCCCAGAGCCTCCCTGAGAGCAGCAGATTACAATGACAATATCAGAGGAGTGCAGAAAAAAGAGAAGATGTTGTGGTGCTGTGCCTGGACGGCAGGGCAGAGACAGCCGGGCACTCAGGGCAGTGTTCCTGTACCCAGCTCTGCACGGCACCTCCCAAACACCAACAGTGCCCTCCTGCCCCCAGCATTGCTCTCTTCAGCCCCCTTCTCTTCCCTGAGCATCTCCCTGGGCCTGGACATTTCCCTCCTGAGAGCTGCCCTGTCCCTGCCAGGCTCATAGAGCCCATCCCACCCTCTGTACCCTCACCTGCCCTACAGAAACCTGCCTGTCTGCAGGGCCCTGCCTGGGACAGGGTCTGCCTGCAGGTGGGCAAGGGCAGCTCAGGAGAGCCCTGCTGGGCCCTGCAAAGGGGATGCTGGTGCTGCCCAGGGCTGAGGAGTGGCTGAAGGCCCTTTGGGAGGCTCCCAGCAGAGAGACTGACCACACAAAATTACAGATCTGGAGTCTCTGTAAATGTTCAAATGTTACTTTAGTGATCCTGTGTGTCTCTTTCAACTCCGAATGTTCTGTGATTCTCTGAGTACAATTCCTGTTCTGCTTCTCTCATCCCCCTGTTGTCTATTTGATTGTCTATAATCAAAAGAGAAAAAAACCCTTGCAAGAGTGTTAGAATGGTAAAGTACAAAACAGATCATTATTGGAAGCTTCCAGGAGTCCCAGTGGAAATGTGGCACACCTAGCCCCCAATTCCAACAATTTATTGAGGTTGATTAACTAGGATATTTAACAGGACATCCAATAGGAGATTCGGTTTCCCCTGTTACACACCCCTGGGTCAACTCATTGGGGTAGTTCCAAGGGCTTCTTTGCTCCTATTTTTTCAATGACTGCTCACATTCTGGTCAAAAAAAAAAAAAAAAAAAAAAAAAAAAGTTCTTCTTGTAGGTCCTTTTCCTGATAATAAGCCTATACATTATTTCAGGAATATATTTAGAAGGTCAGCTTACTGTTCAAAAAAATCTAAAAGAAAGGTTAGGAGGTGTACTAGAGCTATTAAAAGATTTTGGTTATATAAGTATATAATAATAGTTTACAGAGTTACAAGACTAGGAAAAAATGTATAAAAAGCAAAAATCATTTTGTCATCACCCCAGCCTTTCCATTCTTCTCCAAGGAGGAAATTTAAAACACTCTCAAGAAATCTCCTGATCTTTACAGCAATCTCAGGCTCACCTTCTTTTGGGAAATGCTCTCCAGAGCTGTGTCCAGGCTGGTCTGGAGCTGGGAGCAGCCCTGCCCCATCCAGCACCTCTCAGCAGAACCTGCCCTGCTCAGGGTCACTCCTTGCCCCCACAGCTTCTCCCCCAGCGCCGGGAGCAGCTCCCCGGGCTGGCTGAGAGCTGCCCCTGGCAGGCAGCAGAGTCCCTGCCCCAGCACAGAGCCTTGGGCTGCAGAACCCTGCTCTGCAGGACAGCCCTGGGCACCCCTGGCTTCAGCCCCAGCTGCTCAGCCCTGCAGCAGAGCCTGAACAAATGGAAGCTGACTGGGGCTGTGCCTCGAGTGCTGCAGCAGGGAAACCCAGCCCTGCCCAGGGCCACATCCCCTGCACTGCAGCAGGTCTGAGAGTCCTCCTGGAAGGTCCTGAAAGCTGTGGCATGTGCCAGCTTCAGGAGATCCCTGCAGGAACTGCAGCTTACCTTCCCACAGCCAGAGAGTGACTGTTTCAAACACTGTGAGGATTTCTGCTCTAGTGAGCCCTCACTGAGCTCTGCTCTGTGCCCCCAGCCCAGGCTGAGTTTAACCCCTCTGTGCTGTGCATGGGATAGCTGCAGGCAGAGCCCCAGCTGGGCTGTGCACAGGAGCTGCTTCTGGGCAGAGCTGTCTCTCTGCAATGCTGCCCTTCCCAGGAGCAGCCTCTGTGCCAGGAGCTCGGCCCAGCTCAGCAGCAATGACACAGCACAAGGACTTTAATGACCTTCTTGGGCTTTGTGCTGAAGCCCTGAACATCAGTCCCTGAGAGGGAGATGACGAAACTTCTCAAGAGCTCCAAGTGAGAATCAAACTCCAAAGCTTCTTCAAGTTTTAATGGGTCCCACTGAGGAACATGACTGAGAAAGTGTCCCCAAGCCCCCAGAGCAGAGAACTGGAGGCAGAGATGACAGGTGGGGACAAAGAGAAGCCAAGTCTTGGTGCCCTGGAGCACAGCAGGGTCTGTGCCACCAAGGGCTCTGAGGAGACACCTTGTCCTGAGCCATTGGGGCCTCCTGGCACAGCCCCAGCAAAGCTGGGCACTGTCACCCCTTGTCCTGCCCTCAGAATCCCCCCACATCCCAGTGGCCTCAGGGATCTGCTGGGACCAGTCCCTGGGGAGACTTGGCCAAGAATGGCCCTGGGGGCTCCTTCATGCTCCCAGGGACTGCAGGTTTTTCAAAGGACTTTGGGTTTTGCTTTTGCCTTGCAGTCTCTGAGAGCTTTGTGCAATCATGGCCTCCAATGATCTGCTTTAATTAGTCCCTTGAGATCCTTTGTCAGTAATAATACTCAGTGGGCTCATTAATGCTTCAAGGTACTTCAGCTTTTTTAAGGTACTTTCCTTTTTTCTTTCCTCTCTGGCTCTCTGAGAGGTTTTTGGGCAATCATGGCCTCCAATTCTCTCTCCCAAGGAGTCCGTGAGGAACCTGCGGTGGGGACAGACCTCAGTGGGCCCCATTAATGCTTTGAGGCATTTGGGTTTTTCTTCTGACTTGGACTCCTCTCAGGCCCTGAGGTTCAAGTGCTCAACACCAAATGCACCACCACACTCATTGGGATAAAGCAAGTCCTGACAAAACCATGGCTCTGCCTTGATTTCCCTCTGCTCTGGTGAAGTTCATTAGGAAGTTTTTTCTACAGTTATGGAGAAATATTTCAAAGAGTTTCTCAGAAATAAGTGGTCCTATTTTAAAGCATGTCTTTTATAACTGTTTCTCTTTAGAGCAGGGTTGATTGCAGAGTTCTGTGAATGATACTGATGCAGGGTCTCTTCTCAGAAAATCTGGCCTGCTCAGACAAACTGTTCCTTGAGGCCTGACCCAGTGTTGACAATATTTCTCCACATTCCCCACTCCCATCCTGTTTGTCCTCACTCACCTGGGACCTGCTTTGGTTGTAGAATTGGCTGCACTCAAGCAAACAGGGGTTTACTTCCTTTACTCTTTTTGAAGCAATCTAAAACTCCTGAGTTTCCCCACTACAAACAGACACCCTTCTCAAGTGTGTGTCAAGATGCCATCATCTTTATATTCCCAAGGCAGAGCCATGCAATATCTGTTTTAGTCCTTTGGACTCTTTGGTTCCACAAAGCCTTGTTGTGTCACCATGGACTCTTGGTTCAGTGATGTTCTGTGGTGTCACAATGGATGTTTGGTTCCATGGGGCCCCACAGTGTCACAGGGGTTTCCTTTTTCCTGTGGCAATGAGCTACAAAGCTCACTGGCAGAGCCAAATTCCTGGGATGAACGAAGAATGGGGACATTTAGAATGATGTTTTTTGTCTTCCCAGGGCACAGTGCTGTGGGGTGGGGCCCTGCTGTCCTGGACATGGCTGAACACCGGCCTGTCCATGGAAGGGGGAAGAGACAACAACCTCTGCCCAGGAAACTACAACAGCAGAGAGGTCAGGGTGAAGGCTGGGCTTCAAAGATTGTTAACAGCACAGGAAACATCAATGTGAGAGGAAAGATGTGTGCTAATGTCTTTACAAATCATTTGATGGGTGAAGGGATGAGTGTTTAGATCTGTGAAATGGGTCGCAATGTTTCTACTGACTTTGGGCAGCAGGTTTGTTACCGGGCCCAGACAGCTTGGCTCCTGAAACAGACAAGGGTCTGCATAAGTGTGAAAATCTGAACTGTGGGGGAGATGCCAGGTTCAAGAGGGAATGTGGGGCAGGCGGATCAGGAAGGATGTACCTTCCTAGTACCTTGGGCAATGGGGAAAGGAAGAGAGGAACGTGCAGCCAGGAGTTTAGGATAAAAGGAGTCTGCACCCTCTGAAACCTCGAGAGAGAAAACCCCGTGGGTGTGTCCACTAGGGGGTAGCACTCCTCAAGGAGGGGTGGGAGGGGGGGTGCTGGAGTATCATGCTGTGTCTACAAAGCATCAGAACCACTTGGGAGGGGGACTGCAGTACTTGCTTTGTCCACAAATGGTGCAGCACTGCTCAAGGGGAAGCCTGCAGTATAGAGTTTTGTCCAGAAGGGGGCAGCAGTGTTTGGGTGGCAGGGCTGCAATACCATGCTGCTTGCACAAGAGCACAGCAGTGCTCAAGGAAGAGGGCTACAGTACCACGATATGTCCACAGAGTGGCAGCGCTGCTTGGGGGAAAGCTGCAGTACCAGTCTGTGTCCAAATTTGGGCACCACTTCTTGGAGGAGGGGGGTGCTGAAGTACCGGGTTTTGTCCACACAGGGGCAGCACTGAACTGGGGGGAGGCTGCAGTAATAGGCTTTGTTTTACAAGTGGGTAGCACTGCTCAGAGTAGGGGGAGGCTGCAGTACCAGTATGTGTCCACATGAGGGCATCACTGCTCAGAAGGTGGGGACTGCAGTACCATGCAGTGTCCACAAGGGGGAAGGCTGCAGTTACAGTCTGTGTCCAAAATTGGGAACCACTGCTTCGGAAGGAGGGTCCTGCATTGCCGGGTTTTGTCCACAAGGGGACAGCACTGAACAGGGGGGAGGGTACAGTACTGGGCTATGTCCACAATGGGGCAGCACTGCTCAGAGGAGGGAGAGCTGCAGTACCCATCTGTGTCCATAAGAGGGCATCACTCCTGAGGAGGGGGTGGCTGCAGTACATGCTGTGTCCACACGGGGGAAGCACTGTGGGGAGGGCATGCTGTACCAGTCTTTCTCTACAAGGTGGCAGCACTGATCAGGTGGGGGTTGCAGTACTGAGCTATGTCCACAAGGGTGCAGCACTGCTCGGGGAAGGGGGAGGTTGAAGTACCATGCTGGTCCTGCAGCTGGCTGAAGAAGAATTCCCCCTCCCTCCCTCCCTCTGTTTTCCCCCTGTGCCAGGAAAGGGGAGAACCTCTGCTGCCCAAGGGACCCTGGCTTTGGGCTCACCTGCCATCCAGGTGTAGAAGGTGTCCTGGAGGATGGTGTCACAGCCGAAGTCGATGAGCTTCACCTCGCCAGTGCCCAGGTCGATGATGATGTTCTCAGCCTTGATGTCACGGTGCAGGACGCCACGGCTGGTGCAGTGCCGCGTGGCCTGCAGCACTTGGCAGAACAGCACCCACACCTCGGGACCCGTCCACTTCCAGCAAGTGCCACAGGTCCTGGCAGCACTCCGGACGCTCCATGACCAGCGCAAAGCTGTCTGGCAGCTTGAACCACTCCAGGAGTCACAGGAGGCCACAGAAGCCAGGGCACGACACCATCCAGTTGAGCACCAGCTCCAGGGGCACAAGGGCACTGTCGTGCTGCAGGGAGACCGCGATGCTGTTAGCCGGGCTGATGCTGCACTGCGCCTTCAGCACCCCCTGCCTGGCCCCACCAAAGCTCGCCACTGCCTGGGACGCTGCGCGGCCCCCGCTCTCTCCCTGCTCCCTCCCCACTCCCTCCCTGCTCCCTCCCCACTCCCTCCACGTTCACTCCCCTCACAGCATCCCAGCTGCCACCCCCCTTGCCGGGCCTGGCCTTCGCCCCGCCTAGCACACCCCACTGGTTGCTCCCGCTGGTCCCGCTCCCTCACCAGCTGTGTCCACTCCCAGATACGATCCCAGTCCACTCGCTTAATGGCCACCTGCAAGCCAAGGCGAGCGGTGGGCTCACCTCGCTGCCCACCGTCCCGCTCCCCACTCTGAGCCAGCCCCGTCTCTTACTGGGGTGCCGTCGGCGAGCCGGGTCCCGGCGTAAACGCTGCCGCAGCCGCTGCTCCCCAGGAACGGGCCCTCCCTGTAGAGCTGCTCCAGGGGAGGCTTCTCCGCCCGTGCGGACTGCACGGAGCTCTCGCCATTCTGCCATTCTTGTGGCTTTCTTCTTTGGGTGTGACAAAGCATTTCATAGGGAAGAATCGCCTCTTCTGAGTTTTGCCAGTATGGACAGGAGCAGAGCATTGAAATGTCAAGTAGAAAAGAGAAATTGTGTCACTATTGTCATCTCTTTTCATTCTCTGTTGAAACAGTAGCAGGTTGTCAAAAGACATGGTCTGCAATGTGGAACTTGGTGCCAAGTTTCTTTTTCTGCCAGAGGATGAGGAGGGGAGGTATCCCAGAATCACGGAGTCATGGCATGCTTTGGCTTGGAAGGGACCTGGAAGATCACACAGCTGTAACCCCCGTGCTGTGCCTGGGGACCAACTTGTCCTGAGCTCCATCCAGCCTGGCCTCGTACACTGTCATGGGTGGGGCATGCATAGTTCTGTTCCAGGAAAGTATGTTTTTTTCTGAATCTCTCATCTAAATCTACTCTCACTTTGGATCCATTCTCCCTTGTGCTCTCTCTGCCTGCCTTTATACAAAGTCCCTGTCCAGCTTTCTTGTAGGTTGCCATCAGGTACTGGAAGGCCGCAGATGGGCCAAGCCTAAGCCTTAGTCTCTTTTGCAGGCTGAAGAAGCCCAGCTGTGCCAGGCTTTCCTTGCAGGAGAGCTGCTCCAGCCCTTGCAGCCCCTCGGTGT